>NC_056672.1:54197857-54500000 GCF_018350195.1 Panthera tigris
CAACAGATGTAGCTAAAGCTTTTTGGTTTTCTTTGTTTTCATGAACATATTGCTTAATGCTTCAAGTTTTTGCGAAATGTATTTGGTTACACTTTAAACATGATGGTATTGCCCAACAGCATAATTGGAAACCATCGTCAAAGACGTAGAGTATCAATGAGGACTAAATATTCAATATTTAATATTGACTGGTGCGTGAGGAGTACATATGATGTGTCAGGCTCTTTTCTGTGTGCTAGCAATAAAGTGGAGGGTTGTAAATATCATATTACCTTTGTCCTTGAAAAGTTTATGAGAAATTGCAGGCGTGATGTGCTTTACCAAAAGGGAAAGACAGAATGTGACAAAGGGACTACGCTGGTCTGAGAAGAAGAGGTTCTGCTGAGAAAGTAATAAGTCAGCAGAAGCATGGGATATGGCAGCAGCAGAGACTTGCCAGTAAAGGACACAACGTGTGCAAAGGTGTGAAACAGAAGGAGAACATGTTTGGCTCCAGGGACAGAGAGAACTCAGGTGTAACAGGAACACACAGTGAGGTGCGTATTTGGAGTGAGATTGGTCTGGAGGGAGAAGGGGGCGGGCCAGGCAGGTAAGGCCTCAGAGTCTATCCATAGTGTGCCTCATAGGAACAAATGCTCATTCTCAGGGAAGTAACAAATTCAAGCAAAAGTAAAACTGAAGTGCCACTTTGTACACAGCACACTTAGTTTGGGGAGAAAGAAACTTGGAAGACACCTTTATGTATGATAACTTACACGCTAGTAGCACCATTCCAAGGTAATAAAACGAATGTCCAAATATAGGTTACTGATGAGTGTGGCCACTGGAAATCTGCTGCACTTGGCTAAGCCTCAGTTTGCACATCTGTAAATCTGGCATGAAGATATCTACTTCAGAGAGCTGTTGGGGACATTGAATGAGGTAATGAATGCAAAAGGCCCAGTCCATCGTGACTGACTGACACATGGTATGTTATGATGCCCACGATAAACGCTGTTTCCTCTCAGCCTTGCTCACACTCATTCCTACGTGTACAAGATGCCAGAGGTGTGTTTTGTGAGACCCTTGTCATTTATCCTCCGATGTAGTGAGGCGCAGAAAAAGCCCGGAGCAAATACTCAGCCCTTCCTACCAGACCTGCCTCTTCTTAAAGTTTTGAAAGTATCAGAGGGCCCACGTTATTGGCATTGCACAACACCATTTTCATCCATCTGTGCTGCCGAATCCATCCCTCCCCTCTGCTAGCAACAAGGAATAAAGTAGAAAGAATACAAGGTAAATAATTCCATGCCTTCTTGTAGTCCCAAATTTATCACTGGAATGACTATATAGTTTGTTATTCAATTAAGGACACTATTGAGAGTAAAAAGGGGACACTCCTGGTAATTATTCCAGGACAACAGGAAAAATCTGGAATATATGGTCACCGTAACTATAATATACATCACAGATACCAAAAGCACTGATAGTAAGGTACATTCTGTACTGATCAATTGTGGCCGAGAGAGTAAAGAAGTAATTATTAAAATGCTAGTAAATTCTTGCTTTCCAGATTTTGCTTTCGGTACCATTAATAATTGGGAAACATGAAAGTTAAAAAATACCAGACAGATCCAAGTCTAAAAATAATTTCAACTCTACTCTTCTACTTCTACCATTCTGATCTAAAAAAAAAAAAAAAACATTTTACTTTATCTTACAATTTTAGATTGACACTGGTATCAAATATAAATCTTGTAAGTTGTTAGGTCCTAATAACAGATGTTAGTGAATATTGTTATGGTGCTGCCCTTTTAATATTATTTTAAAAACAAAAAAGAGTGCTCATTTCATGCTCATCTGCAGGACATTTATTTCTAAAAAATGAAGAATGAGTTTTGGTATTGCATGATCTTTTTAAATCATGGTGTTAGATGGCAATTTTTCATGCAACAAACAGCATGCATGTATTGAGCAACATGACAGGTAATGTGTTAAGTGTTGGGTGAGCAAAAGACTCAGACCACATCCTAGGAAAAACTTCCACTCGTGGAGGCATGCAGAAAAGTGGCTGCCTCATCACACTTTGATAAAGACCATAATGGAGAAGATGTGAGAGTTCACAGATTGTATTTGAGGGGTGTCTAACTCAATCTCACAGTGACCACGACTATTCGATATCTATGTTCTCACTCAAAGTATGAATAATATTTAGCTCTGAAAAATGGAGCAGATCAAGAAGATAATGAGAGCAAGAGAAGCACGTGCATAGGTACAGAGACAGCGTGGATGTTACTGGACCTCTCCGTGGGGAAAAAAGTCATATCTGGTGGATGCTGAGATTAGGTGCTACCCCTTCAGCTGGACGAAGAGGGAGAGGATCCCAAGCCCGGACCAACTTCTCATCAGATAACTTCATGTGAGCAGCCCAAAGTTTCGGGGAGACAATCCTATTCTTTGAATGGCAGCTCCGAAACTCTACCATGAAAATGATACATTTTAAAGAAAATATACAAACTACTACCTAAGTACTAGGGAAACTGGAAAAAGGTATAATCAAAATATCAATCAAAGACAACTCAGAAAACACCTGGAAAGGAACTATCTGATATCATTGACAATGTTTAGCCTGAGTTAATGAAAACAGAGATTATGCCTGAAAGCCTTGATATGTATGATCGGGAAAAGTGTTTACATTCTAAAACTGTTGTATGTTTTAAAACACTGTTTTTAAGGCCCGATGCTTTGCTTTATGTCTGAATACACAAAAGTTGATTTGTTTCCTATATACATTGCATTCTATAGAATAAATCTCATGCTATAATACAGAAAACTTAGAGTGCAATTACTGTTATCTACCACAAAAATTCAAGTGGGATTCCCATGGATAAATACCACTAACTAAATTACACAAAGATATTTGGCTTGGGAGAGACACAAGTGAGTCGGTGTCTCCTTGGACTCTCCTGAGTCCATAAAATGGGAGGTTTAAACATAACAATATTTACCTTACTTCTATTTTCAAAATTCTAAAGTACAGGGGCTACGTGGAGAAGAAACGGGATGGATTTTTTGAATGTATTACAAATAAACCTGAATTGAGACCCTAAATGAATAGATAATAAGATAAAGATAGTAATTTTGTTCTCTGATTGATATATCAAGCTTGTTAATTTATTTGACTAACATCTATTGAACACTTGCTATTTGTCTTAGATACTAGAAATATAGTGAAAACCAAAATCATCATTCTCATAGAGCTTATAGTCTAGAGAGATAGGTAGAGCTGAAATGAATGAACACAACAATGTATACACTATGTGTCATAATGGAAGAGTAAGAGGCTAGGGGAGAGGCCTGACTTAGATTGGTGAATGAGAAAACTGTCCCAGATATGAGCAGACTCCCTGGGAAAAGAAAGAAAGAGCAAGGAATATATGAGAAACTGGAAGAAGCTAACTGTGGCCACAGCAGGATGAGAGGGGAAGGCTGTGGAAGATGAAGTTGGAGAGGTGGACAGGGTCCACATCATGCAGACCTGTGGAGGACACGCTATCAATGTGATTTTCATCCTTAGTGCAATGTGATTTCAATCAGGTGGATTAAACAAGGAAATTCCATGATTCCCTTTGGCATTAAGATAATACTTTGGCTCTGGAGTGGAGAAAGAATTGAGGAAGGGGTAAAGCACAAATGGACAGAAGATTTAGATATCTCTGTCAAGATGGCTTGCCAGAGGGTGGCAGTGAAGATGAGGAAAAAGTGGGAAATTTGTCATGGGTGGCAAAAGGGATAGTAACACAAGTGTTCTAATAAAATGACCTTCAGTTTTCAAAGTCTGAAAAGATGGGTTTTTTTCCTTTCATCCTTCTTTCCTATTTTTAAAGTCATTCAGATAAAAGTAGAAAATAACCACCTTTGCATTTTTGCCCTCCATAGAGAAAAGAAATGATACACACACACACACACACACACACACACACACACACGAACACACACATCACTTTAGCAAAATATGGAGGCAAATGAAATGTTCCCACTTTTATCCTTTAAATCCTTCCATGGGATAGATATTTTCTGTCTCTGTCACTTTCTTCCTTTCAGAGATGAACAGACATGCATTATAACTTCTCATAATTACAAGTCACTGAAAGACTGTGTTTATCAACTACAAAACATTTTTAGACTAATATTAAAAGCTATTGGTATTTCTATTTGCATAATATAAATTCTTTCCCCCTTCTTCATCTGTCTATACTATTTGTAACTTTAACAAATTAGTGGATACTGTTGGTAAAACATCTGATGTCATTCATTTTTCAATTTTATCAACATCATTGGTGAACCACTAATTATGATGCTATCAGTCAGCCTTGTATGCTGGTGAAACAGCCAAAGACCTTCACCCAGAAAACAATCACGTCACCTCACAGCTGGGAAGCCAGAACAGAGGATACTGCTTTGTTTCTGTAGAAGGGATTTTTTGTAGTCCATGAATTTCCCACACAACACATAAAGGGGAAATATTTTGCTAGAAATATATTACTATTCAAAAATCAGTTTAAATGTGAATATGTTTAATCCATCTTTCAAGTATGCTTTAACAAAATATAAGTGTACCATATATTTAAAACGAATAAAGAAACTAATCAGTTCAGCCCTCAACTTGGAATGGAATGAAAAGAAAGTGTCTCCCTACACATACACTACAGATCTCTAAATCTAGGTCTGTAATCATTTCTGACATTTCACTATCTCAAAGTTTATTATGTCTAGACTGCTTTTCTTCACATAATCCAACGCTCTGCCCCAATTTATACTGGGCATAGGTGGTTAATCTTCAGATTTTAATTGCAACTTGATCACATATTTTAATCTAATTTATTGTCTTAACATTCAGAGGCATTTCTTTTATTTAAAGGTAATACTGCAGGCAGTTAATGTTTCCATTATGAATCTTCAGTTTAGATTTGACATTTCCTTTGAGAACACTAAAGATAAGTTTTGTCACCCTGTTAACTTGAATCTAACGAATTTTAGAACATTTTATTCAAGTATTCAAGTTTAAGAGGTGAACAAAGCAAATACATCTATGTAATCACTAATAAGATCAATCACAAAAATATTACTAGCACCCAAAAAGCACACCGTCTTCAGAGTCCATGTCATTAATAGCTTCACAAGTAACTACTGTCTCGATTTTCATCACCACAAACTAATTTGTATATTTTTAAGTGCTTATAAATAGAATTGTACGTTATGCATTCATTGGCTTTCTTCCTTCAACATTAAGCTTGTGAGATTCTATCATGTTGTTGTATGTAGAATAACTCATTTGTGCTCAATATTGTATATTATTCCATTGTATGAGTACACTGACTTTTATATGTTCATTTTGCAGTTAAATGATTTCTAGGGATTTCCAGTTTGAGGCTATTAACAAATTCTTGCATTTTTTTTTTTTTTTTTTTTTTTTTTTGCTGTATATCTGTGTGCATTTGTTCCTCTTGAGTACATACATTAGAATGAAATTGTTGGACCAAATGGTAAGAGTATGTTCACTTTTTTTTTTAACATACTGCTATTTTTTTTTATATACTGCTACACAATTTTCCCAGTGGTTCTACCATTTTAAATCACCATGAGCTGTGGTGAGAGCTCCAGTGGCCTTACATCCTCATCCACTCTTAGGATTCTCCGTCTTTCATTTTAGCCATTCTGGTGCATATTCAGTAGTATCCTATTTTGACACTGAAGGTTTAACGTCTACTTTCCTGAGAAACAATAAGCATATTATTTGCTTATTGGTTATTTGGATCTGTCTCTTTTCTCTCTCTCTCTCTCTGTGTGTGTGTGTGTGTGTGTGTGTGTGTGTGACAGTGCATTTTGTTAATTGGGTCTTCTGTCTTTTTTCCCATTAAGCTGTAGGAATTCCCTATTAATTCTGAATATAAGACCTTGATCAGATATATGTATTACAAATGTCTTCTCCCAATCTGTGATTAGTATATTCACTTTCTTAACATAATCCTTGGATGAATAACAGTTCTTAATTTAGGTGAAGTCTGATATTTGAATATTTTCCTTTATCATTAGTGCTTTTAATTATCTATAAAGAAATTTTTGCCTAATGCTAGGTAATAAAGTTATTCTCCTGTCTTCCGTTCTGTTTATAGCATTTAGACCTATAATCTATCAGAAACAGATTTTCATGTATGCTACAAAGCAGGGGTCAGTTTTTCTTCACACAGATATTCAAATAGCACAGCACCATTTACTGAAAAGGTTGGTGTCCACCAAGCCTCAGTGTCATTTTTTAATGCATATGATTTAATGTGTTTGAATGTATGCATGCACCCACAAAACCATCACCATAATCAAGGTAATAAACATGGCTATCATCTCCAAAAGAGTCTTCCTGCCTCTACCTTTTTTTGTGTGGTAAGAACGCATATTTGAGATCTACTTTCCTGACAAATTTTCCAATGCACAATATAATTATTGTTAACTATAAGCACTATGCAGTACATCAAATCTCTAGAATTTATGCATCTTGCATAAATGAAACAATATATTAGCATTGAAAAATACTTTAGCAATATATTAGCATTCCCTATTTCCCTCTCCCTCTAGCTCCTGGGCACCACCATTCTACTCTCTACTTCTATGAATTTGACTATTTGGGTTTTTTTTTTTAATATAATTTATTGTCAACTTGATTTCCATACAACACCCAGTGCTCATCCCGAGAAGTGCCCTCTTCAATGCCCATCACCCATTTTCCCCTCTCCTCCACCTGCCATTAACCTTCAGTTTGTTCTCAGTATCCAAGAGGCTCTTATGGTTTGCCTCCCTCCCTCTGTGTAACTTTTTTTCCCCTTTCCCTTCCCCTCCCCCCATGGTCTTCTGTTAAGTTTCTCAAGATCCACATATAAGTGAAAACAGTACATGAATTCAGCAAAGTCACAGGGTACAAAGGCGATGTACTGAAATCGATTGCATTTTTATACACCAATAATGAAGCGACAGCTTCATTAAGAAGAGAAATAAAGCTTCATTAAGAAGAGAAATAAAGAAACTGATCCCATTCACAATTGCACCAAGAACCATAAAATACCTAGGAATAAACCTAACCAAAGATGTAAAAGATCTGTACGCTGAAAACTATAAAAAGCTTATAAAGCAAACTGAAGAAGACACAAAGAAATGGAAAAATATTCCACGCTCATGGATTAGAAGAATAAAGATTGTTAAAATGTCAATACTACCCAAAGCAATCTACACATTCAATGAAATCCCAATCAAAATTACACCAGTAGTCTTCTCAAAGCTAGAACAAACAACCTAAAATTTGTATGGAGTTTGACTATTTTTGGATACTTCTTATAAGTGAGATATCCAAAATCATGGAGTATTTGTCCTTCTTTATTTTTTCTTCTCTTCTTTGAAAATTTCAAACATTTTTATATTCCAATTTTCTCCTTGATTAGCTTATCTGTTGCTCTTTTTTTTTTTAATTTTTTTTTAACGTTTATTTATTTTTGAGACAGAGAGAGACAGAGCATGAACAGGGGAGGGGCAGAGAGAGAGGGAGACACAGAATCTGAAACAGGCTCCAGGCTCTGAGCTGTCAGCACAGAGCCCGACGTGGGGCTCGAACTCACAGACCGTGAGATCGTGACCTGAGCCGAAGTCGGACGCTTAACCAACGGAGCCACCCAGGCGCCCCTATCTGTTGCTCTTTTACTGATATCTTCAAGATTAAAATGTGCTTCCTTGACTTATTGTGATCTATTATATATTAGTACTAATGTAACTTGCCTGACAATACTATGACTTTAGAACATTTAATTCTATATATCCCTCGTGTCCTAGGTTCCTGATGCCATATATTTTTATCACATAAGTAACCTACGAAGTATATATTTAATCAAATATTTAACATGCATTATAACTTTATATGACCTTATTTCTATTATTCTGTACATGTAAAAGTCATTTAGATTTACCTATATATTTACCCTAGGGATTTGCATAGTTCTCTGTTCCTTGGACATTCCTGAATTCTACTTTTCATCTTCCCAGGGCAATGAAATTCTTGAAGGTTCTACCTATTTTCTTAGTCTCTTACTTGAGCTTTTCACTTGGTTTATCATAGGGACAGGTCACATACAAATCACCAGCTGTCTGAAGGTGAAAAACAGGGCTGAGGTTGGACTATCTTCTCTGTGTTTCCATTTTCTTCGAAATCTCGGTTTGGCTGCCACAGTAGCCATGATCTCTCACCACTGTCTCCCCAGCCCTATGAAAACTACCAAAAACTCTGCTTAGCCACTGTTTTCTGTCGGCTTCCTGTTTGGTGCCTCTGCCTTTTGCTCTCCCCAGTTTTAGAATGAAAGCAATGAATGTCAAACTCACATCCCTGAGTGTCCTTTTCTAGGATTTTGGCTCCTTATATCTTTGAAGTTCATGGATCGCTTCAAACAGATTTCGTTAAATTGAGTTTAACTACTTCTCTGGTCAAAAGGGGTTGAATAGGTTGCAAGCTATTCTATCGTATCTGTGGAAATTGCCCTGATTTCTCCTACGCGTTTTTAACACACTGCTTTTACTTTCTTGGGGAAAGGGAAGATTGTTGAGAGAGTTATCAGATATTTGTCCCAAAATACATTACATATATTTTTATACTAACTTTATTATGAAATTTAGTCAATTTGGTAATTAGACCATTTCTTTGCTGCCTCTTTATATTTGTAATTATTTGAGTAGAAAGAGATTTTTTTTTACACATCATGTTGCTTACTCAGGTTTGTTCATTTTACAGGAGAAGAAACTGAGGCCTAAATAAGTTAAGGAATTTTGTCTGTCATATAATTACTTATTAGCCGATACAAGACTGAAACATAGGATTTGAGATTTCTAGTAAAGTACACTTTTCACTTGTTTTAGAAGGTTTCTTGGCCAAAGAATCAGATTTACTTCTTTCATCTTACAAGGTTATTTTAATAAGATAGTGAGTGAGATGTTCATGATTTCTGGAAACATGCATCAGACATGTGAATTACTGACTTGATCACTCTTACTTTCCATTAAAGTTAACATTAAATTTTAATCATGTATTATCCACATCATTTTCTCAAGTCTTTGCTGCTTTTGTTATTTTTCTTGAATTTTTAAACGTATCCAAGCCCACTAGAGACTATTCCTTATTTTAAGGGGGATCCCAATGAGACGTTCTTTCTTACTTAAGTGCCTTATACATGACCTAGTAATTGATTTTCCCTTTCACGCTCTAGTTGATTGACAATAATTTCCTTTTTCATTGAAAGGACTTACCAATATGTTTTCTATTCTCTAATAGAAATCTTGCAAGGAAGCAAGCATGCACAATTATTAAAAAATATAATATTTAAATATCTTTAAAAACACACACACACATACTTTGGATATCTTCCATGATATAACTTACATAAAATTTTCCTTAGGAATGAAATGCCCCAAGTATTGAGGTTTCTTGTGACAGCTTAAAGTTCTTTTTTTCCCCCCCAGATTGTCACATGGCAAGTGTGAAAAGTAAGGGAGATGATTCATTTTCAGAAATACCAAATAAAAGCTGTGCTGTCTAGTTAACAGTAGGTTTACAACCTATTGTAAATATATATGAAGTGTCCCCCGCCCCCATAATGGAGTCCCAAACCCCTGGACACTTCACTTCCTGGTTCTTCTTCCCCTCTCCATTTTGAGGGCTTATTTTTGTGGGCTTTGCAATGAGCATGTGCCAAAGAACAAAGGAGGGACTGAAAGTCTCTGTGTCACCTCAGGAAATGTACATTTGTTTCAATTAGACTATGTTTTGCCTTACGTGGGCATAGGTGACTTCTGGGTAAGGCCAATAAGGAACCAGGGGTGGGAATTGCATGTTGGAGATAAATTGTCTGCTGTCACTGTCCTGAGTGTACCTGTCGGTCAGACACCCTCTCTTGTAAGAACGTTGATTAAAGCTCCAGGTCTCCGTGTCCCACCTTTGATTGGGTCAGTGGGCTTATTTCTCACAGCAAGTTTCAAGATCCTTAGCCCTCTAGGTAAAATGATCCTTTGTACAATGAACTTCATCCAACTAATATGCATAGATTGTCCTCATTCACATAAAAATATATTTAAAGGGTATAATTGATGACCTTCAGTTATTCTGAGATACATATATTTAAATATTTTATCATCTCTGAAATCAGAATGTATGTTACAATTACTAGCTTGCCACATTTAATTGGCATCATTTTAAAAAAAATTCAGTGACCCATAAAACAATGGTCTATCTTATATTCAGTATGGTATCCCACAGTGGACTAACTTCAATTTTAATAAAGCACCAGAGTTCTACAAAACCAGTCAGATGTGATAGATATATTTTTCAACTAGATGATCTTTACCTACATGGGTTTGTTCTTTGTTGGTTTTTTTTTCTGTAATTTGTTGAAAACAAATTCAGAAGTATATTGCTTTGTTATATTTCTATCCCCAGAAACTTCGTATTGATTCTGAGTTTCAGCTAGGAAGGGTCTCCTTTCATGGTCTTGTGTCCCTTTGGTTATCAATTACCTCTGAATCTTTCCACATACCTCTTCCTTCTGTTCCTGCAGCAACAAAAAGTTTCCTATTATCTTCCATTTCAATGATCAGAAAGCTGCTTTCCACCCTCTCTCTCTCCCACTCCCTTCACATCTCCTACTATTCTCTTGGCTTTGAAATCGGATGATAAGAAATGCTTTCATAAGAAATGTGTATACTTCACAATGTTCTTATGAAGATCAAATATGTGAAAACCCTCAACAGATATTAAATTTGATACAAAGATAATCATTTTGGTTTTTTATTTTATTTTTACCTTATCTGCCGCATATAGCACTGAGCTCAGTTTGAGACACTCCTGCTCACTGCTGAGATTCAGGCAGGTTCAGGCATGTTTAGCAAACTGATAAGATAGGCCTGTCAGAAGCCTATTTACAAGGCTGAGGAGACTCCTAAGAAAATTCTTGAGTTCTATCACTTCCTGGGGTTCAGACATATCTAGGCATGTCTGCCAAACTGATGGGTGTGTAAACAGGAACTTGAAAACTCTTTTCAGCAAACCCTATCCTACATTAGAAGAAGCCCAGCACAAGGGATTTAAACCAATAAAACGTTCAGTTGTTGGTGAGGAATAAGGATTCTGCACCCAACATGGTGGCAGCGATTCAAATCTATCCTTAGTCCTGACGGCTGGGGGCTCTGTCACAAGGACAGCAAAGATTTTAATTAAAATAATCCCTCTTAAAAGTAATAATAAGAATAATAGTCCCTCTCACAAAGCTAAATGCACTTTGAAGGCAAAAGATCTAGAAGAAGGAGGAAGAAGAGGAGGAGGAAGAGGAGAAGTTCAAACATTACCCAGCAGTTTAGCAAACACATTCATGGGTAGAGAAAGAGCAGGAGATTTCAAATGTCCGATCCCCTACTACAGATCTCCCTTCCTACAATCCTGGCTGCCTCATGTCAGTCTTCCTGCTTGTCACAGCAATCTTGTCCAAACCAAACTCTCATTCTTCTATTCCCCTGTTGAACACTCTTATATGACTCACCATTTAGCAAAGTTTCCAATTATTTAGGCTGTCCTACAAGGCCCGTCATGATCTGTCCCAGACTAATTGTTAAGTCCTAAAATAAGAATGGCATGAAGTGGAAAGCATGATACAATACTAACCCTAAAAACTGTAAAAATGGATCCTGTATTAGAATTTGGTAAAATATATCACAACTTAAATAGAACCCACATTTCTTTCTTTTTCTTTTTCTTTTAAGGTTTTCTTATTCAAATATCAATATTATACTGACATGGCAAACTACACATTTAGTCACCAATTTTGCTACTTTCAATTCACAGAAGACCTTAGCAAAATAATACTGGCATTATTGTTGTTCACTTTTCATCCTTGATACAATTTGTTGTGAAAGTGACCTTTTCACATTGCAGTTTTTTACCATGAGACTCAAAGTAGGATGCAAAATTGCTTCCACCTAAGGCAAAGCCAGCTGAATCTTATTATGATGATGCCATGATAAAGACCTGATAGTTAAAATGCCCTTTGTCTTTGTCCTTTTTTTTTTCCTGCTTTCAAGTTAATATCATCATTTTCAGAAGATTCTATTTTTTGTTTTGTTTGCTTCATTTTTTTTTCCTAAGGATCACTGCTCATTCCTGTTATTGTTATTTGAGGTATATAAAGTGCTCAAAGTAAAATGGGTTTTTATAATGTAGGGGAGGAAAAATGATTTTTCCTCTACCCTTCTAGGTTCTTGGCTGAGACCCCACCACCACCATCTCCATAATAAAAGACAGATTCATAGGAGAAAAACAAATGAAATTTAGTAACATGTATACTTAAATACATGAATGATGCCCAGGAAAAGTAACTCCTCCAAATGGCCTAAGCCACCACCTTAAATACCATCTCCAGCTAAAGACAGAAGAAGATGTTGAAGGGTGGGAAGCCAGTTACTGGAAGCTATCTGAAAAAGCGCAGTAAACAAGAGGCATGGTTGTTACACAGATTTAAGTTGTGGCTTCATTGATAAGGGTTCCTAGAGATTTAGTCTCTCCTCTCCCCAGTACCCAGAGGGAGATACCCTTACAAATGAAGATTGCCTTAACCAAAGTGAATGTCTCTTACAAAAGTGTCACTTCTCCAATTTCAGAGGTTTTCCGGATCTGCTGTTTCTTAAAAATAATCAGCCTAAAATAATCGCTATGCCAAAGAGGTATATTTTGGGATGGCAAATTCTGCTCCCCTTCAAGAACTTTCACATGTGACTTCTCTATGCAACTTTTTTTGTTATTAATACTATAGAAAATAAGATTTTTTTTCACCAAAAATGTTACTTTTAATAGAAAGTATCATATTTAGGGGCGCCTGGGTGGCTCAGTTGGTTAAGTATACAACTTCGGCTCAGGTCATGATCTCGCAGTTCTTGAGTTCGAGCCCCGCATCTGGCTCTGTGCTGACAGCTCGCAACCTGGAGCGTTCTTCGGGTTCTGTGTGTGTCTCTCTCTCTGTGTTCCTCCCCCAATTGCTCACTCTCACTGTCTCTCTCTCTCTCTCTCTCTCTCAAAAACAAAGATTAAAAAAATTAAAAAAAAGAAGTATCATATTTAACAGCATTCTTCTTTTAAATCATTTTCATGTCTGTCAGTTTCTAATAAATAAGCCTTTTTCCTGTTGCATTAAGTTTAACTTCATAAGAAATATGTTTCTTTCAACATTCCAGGAGATTTTGCTTATAAACTAAGATATTGACATATAACGTAGGTGTTATCCATAAATCAAAGAACAAGTTTCAAGGCCCTAAGTGATGTCAGTCAGGATTTTGTTTGCTTGAAAGAGAGAAAATCATAATGGAAAGTAAGTTCAGAATGGTGATTTTAGGAAGAATCTGGGCAGCTCACAGAATGGAAGGAAGGAACACAGGATGCAAGCAACTCTGGGATCCCCAGAAATGCACCTGGCTGCCTCCCCATTCGTCCATTTAGGGAGTTTATAGTGACCACCACAAAGGACCCATCACCTCCTACTTCCTAACCTCAGACACTTCCCATCCCCAGGCTCCTCCTCTTGCAAAAGCCCTAAATTCCTCAACTTCTCCTGCCTCATCCTCCTCAACACTTCTCTACCTTGAACTTCCCTCTCCGCCCACCTAAAGTAATAGGATAATCTTCCTACCTCCCTCCTCCCTGAAAAAGTTCCTCTTGTGACAAATGGGCATGCCTAGTTGAAAACAGCTTCATCAATAAAATAATTATTTAACTATGTAGTCATTGAGCGATAAAACAATCATTTAATTACATAGGTACGCAGTAACCACTATGTGATGGCATCGTGCCAGGGCCTGAGGATAAAACAAAAAGAAAAACCACAGGTGTTTAACACTTCAGTGGAAGAGAGGAACATTATTAAATTATTACACAAAAGAATTGTAGCAGGGCCTGCTACTTGTCCTCCAGGATAATTTCCTTCATCTCCATGATAAATGAGTTTTTCTCTGGGCAGAATAAACATTCTATTTTCTAGACTCGCTTGTAGCTGGAAATTATCACACTACAAAAGGAGAGGAGAAGTTGACCTTCTCTTCTCCTTTCCCCTGTCCTGCAGGCAGGCACGTGAACATGGTGGCCATCTTGGGCAGCGCACAGGAGGGCTATGACCCTTGGGTGGTTGAGTAACCAGGTAGCAGGAGCTGTGGCCTTGCAAAACCTCATGGATCAAGGCTACTCTGCCAGCCTTGGGACTGCCTACTTACACACTATTTCACCAAAGAGAAATAAGCTTCTCTCTTATTTAAACCACTGTTATTTGAAGTCTCTATTACATGGAATGAGAAGAAAACATATATATTAATACTAGTATGTATTCTCAGAATGTAAAAAATTCTATGAAACAAGGAAGCGAGGACTCTGACCTAGTTAGAAAGATCAAGGAAGATGTCACCCATTCAGTTAGTATTAAAAGAAAATTACCCACTGCCTGTGAAGTGCCAGGCACTGCTCTGGGCACTAGGCATGTGCAGTGAACAAAATTCATGCCCTCACTGGGCTTACATTTTAGTTCATTAAACAGGCAATCAATCCATCAGTGAATGGGTAAAAATATAAGTAGTGATAATGCTGCAAAGAAAAACCAAGCAACATTAGCGGAAAAAGAGAGAGAGGGAGGTGCTGTTTGGAATAGGGTGGTCAAGGAAGACCTCTCAGAGGTGGTAATGCCATTCAAGCAGAGATGAAGGGGGAGAGCGAAGATTCTGGTGACAATCTGGGGAAACTGTCCAGGAAGAGGGAATAGGCCATGCACAGACTTTGCTGTAGACAGGCAGCTTCAAACGAGAGGAACAACAAGAAGGCCTGTGTGATGAGCTACATGAGCAGATTGACTTTCGATAGCCTAGCAAATGAAATTTCACTGAGCATGTTACGTTTTTTTTGGCGCAGTTCATGTGACCAAACTTTTGTGACCTTGAAAACAATTGCTTAGAGAAACAGAAAAATACAAAAAAAAAAAAAAAAGTATATTATATTGAGTTTAAACTACTTGGAAATTATAAATGATGACAGACTGCTAAATAATGTTCCAACTCTGCCTTCACATGTTGCCATTATTATTAAGCCTTACACATATGGGCATCGGTTAAATGAAGGGTGTCCTTCAAAAGCAAGTGCCTTGAGGATCATCAACCTTCTGCATTTCCTTCCTCCAGATTTTTTCAGGTTTTGGTTGGGTAGTAATGGAAATGGAAGGTGCATTTCTTTGAAAAACTATGAAAGATAAGTCATCTATTTTCAAGAGACAATGATAAAGGCAATATTTAGGAGAAAACACATGCATAATGCAGTTTCAAGGGTTCTTGGACACTCAGTGCCTTGGGACCTCAGAGTCTAAAGCTGACAATGACTCCAGAGACTTTGGAAGTCAGAAGATTTGAGCTTCCTCTTCTTTCTTCCCATCAACTCTCTCACTTCTCCTCAACTCCCCACTGCCAATAAATTTCAGTAAATTAGAGACCATCCAGATAAAAAAATAAGAGCGTTAGCAGAATCCTCTGGCTTCCTACGACATTTACAAAACTAAGAATATTGCGTGGATTTTTTAAATTAGATTTTTAACATAATCTTATACTAAAAGTGTTTTCAAGAGCTCTCTATAAGATATATTTCCTCAAATATTCTACCCAAGGCAACATCAGGGGAAATAATTAACTGCATACAATGTCACTGCCAACACTCTGCATCCTTCTTTCCTCTACCTAAAAGTGCATGAGAATCTCATGGCAGGCTCTTATGAAATACATGGGTAATTAAAACACATAGAATATTATACCATGAAAGCGCTTCTATAAGAAGCACAATTTGGGACTCCTGGGTGGCTCAGTGGGCTAAGCGTCCCACTTCGGCTCTGGTCATGATCTCGCCATCCACGAGTTCGAGCTCCGCCCCCCTCCGTGAATTTGAGCACCCCCCCCCCCCCCTCCCCGCAGTGGGTTCAAGCCCCGCGTCGGGCTCTGAGCTGGAGCCTGGAGCCTGTTTCAGATTCTGTGTCTCCCTCTCTCTCTGACCCTCCCATGTTAATGCTCTCTCTGTCTGGCTCAAAAATAAATAAACGTTAAAAAAAATTTAATAAAAATAAAAAATTAAAAAAAGAAGCACAATTATAACAAATAATCAGGAAAAGGTGATTAATCTTTTAACAATAGCAGAATTTTTAGGAATAAAATCTTTCCATGAGGAAATTAATATTGTCTCATCTTGAAACATAAATGGATTAGAACATATTGGTGAATTAATTGACCTTGGGTATTTAGTTTTCAATAAAAAATAGTATTTCCAGTTCATTCTGGCAACTAGCTCAGCAACCTCCAATGTAGCTCCTTTCAACTTCTCACTAAAATGTCCAAAGACAGAAAAAAGATAAATACCCACAGCCACAAAGAAAAATATAACTATCAGGCAGTCTAACACTATAATCTTGGAGGGATTGACAACAATTGCAAGGCTGACAGGGCTAGGTTTAGAAAAACAAATCGGAATTCAGCAAATGACACACACTGACTTCAATTTATGGGAAAATAAAAAACGACCTAAAAATATAGGCAGAAAAATATTTGTTCTTCCAAACCATCCATGCTCCTGACCCAGAAAACTAGGGATTGTGTCAATCAGAAAATCATATAACTGCTCTTCTGTGCCAAAGGGGTAAACCCACCCACGCCCTGCTTCCATTTTTCTATATTCAGAATGAGATTACAAATCCCAGAGAACAGTCAGACCACAATATTAGTAGGGAATCTGGGGACTGGTGGAAACTCAGAGGATTCTAATAATTATATCCACATGTACAGCACTATAATCACAACCTTTAATAAAGATCAGAAAGGAAGAAGTAGTATCTTTATTCAAAAATTACATTGATATGTAAATAGAAATTCTTAACAGATTCTACCAAAAAAACCCAAAAAACAAAAAACAAAAAAACTAAAAACTGAATAGGTGAATTTTCCAATGTCACTAGACCAAAAAAAAAAAAAAAGAATATATATATATATATATATGAGCTTAATTGTATTTCTATAGATTACCAAATAATAATTAAAAATGAAATTTCAAAATGTGATTTGTAATAGCATCTCCAACACATAAATTTTAACAAAAGATATACTGGAACTCTACACTGAAAACTATGGAGTATTATTGAGAGAAATAATGTAAATGGAAAGTTATACCATGTTAATGAATGAGAAGACAATATTGCTAAGATACCAATTCTCTCTAAACTGATCTATAAATTCAGTGCAATGTTGATCAAAATACTATAACGTTTTTTGTCAAAACTGGCAAACCAATGCAAAATTTACATGGAAAAGCAAAGGACCTAGAATAGCCTGTCACATAAGAAAAAAAAAAGATTTTTATTAAATGTTACTAACGTTTTGTGCTTGGTTGTCATGCAGCATTATTGTGGAAATGGTTAACTATTTAGAAAACTGTAGGAAAAAGATGTATGGTCTAAAACATATAGGGTTGTCTTTGGGGTTAAGTAGAACATGACAAACAAATGTCAAAGGAGAATGAAGAGAATGAAGAATAATGAGAAAACCATTATAGGAAGCTGGAAAAGTACAAAGCATGTTATGTAGAGGCAAAAACTTGTCTTAAAAATATTACCTATAATAACTCGGAAGATACAAAATGTACCCAATGAATTCATGACTTTGAGCAAGGAGGTATCTAGGTGCAATGCTGCAACCATCAGCTGGCTCATTCTAGCCGCACACAATAGAGCACTCCAAGAGAGAATATAACTCTAATAAAGTGGACATTGAATATAACCCCAATAAAATGTAAGGAGAAAATTTCAAAAGCTCAAAAATTCTAGCACTTGCTGAGTTGGGAGGTAAAACTATGTCATCTACAGTTTATATCTTTATGTGCCCATGATCTCTGCCCTACTCTTTCCTCCTTTCTTATTATCTTATGTTCTTTTATGTACATAAAACTCACTATATATAGTTTTTGCTTGGATTCCCACATTACGGTCAAACTTTGAGTCATTAAAATTAAAAGAGTTAAAATATATTCATTGATTTGAAAGAGTTTGACAATTAACTGTAAGAAAAATGATGTCCAAAAATTAATATGCTAAGATACAGTTTTTTGGTTAAAATAACATATATTCCTGGGGCACCTGGGTGGCTCAGTTAATTAAGTGTATGACTTCAATTCGGGTCATGATCTCATGGTTCCTGAGTTCAAGCCCCGCATCCGGCTCTGAGCTGACAGCTTCTTTAGATTCTGTGTCTCCCCCTCTCTCTGCCCCTGCCCTGCTCGCACACCCGTGCTCTCTCTCTCTCTCTCAAAAATAAATAAAGATTTAAAAATATTTTTTTAATTTTTAGAAAAAATAAAATATATTGGGGCGCCTGGGTGGTTCAGTCGGTTAGGCGTCGGACTTCGGCTTAGGTCATGTTCTTACGGTTTGTGGTTCGAGGCCCGCGTCGGGCTCTGTGCTGACAGCTCAGAGCTTGCAGCCTGCTTCAGATTCTGTGTCTCCCTCTCTCTGGCCCTCCCTCACTCACGCTCTGTCTCACTCTCTCTCTCAAAAATAAATAAACATTAAAAAAAATTTTAATAAATAAATAATAAAATAAAATATATGCCATAGACCAGATGACATACATCTAGTATTTCAATGGTTACCTCTGAATGGCTGGTAGTAAATGGAAGCATTTATTTATTTTTTTTTGTTTGTCTGCATTTAACAATTTTTAAATATAAACATACTTCTATTCTATATTCAGAAAAACAATAACCAAAAAGAAAGTTAAGTTTTGATTGAGAACAGCAGAAATTATGAAGAATTGAAACCTTAAATGCCGCCATGTTGTTACCTGTAACCAAGCTATACATTAGAAAAAGCTTCTATGCAAAACACAAAACAAAACAAAAGTAATGACATAATAGATGGCACATATTAATTAGGCTGTAATTGGAGATTGCTAACAGGGACCATTAAGTATATACCTTTTTTTTTTTTTTTCACTAAAATCACATATGTGTTTTTAAGGTAATACCTGAACAATTATTTTTCTTAGTCCCAAGATGAAAATGACATTTAACTTCCAACCACATTTATTTCCATATTTTAATCCCACAAACTGCCAACAGGATTATAATTGTTAGAATATATTGTTAGAATATCAGACTGAATCCTTGATAAATAGAAACATTCCTAAAAATAAATGAGAACACTCTATTTTAAATGTAGTAATTTTTCAGATTCCAGAATTTTTTCCAAATTATTAGGGTCTATTTATCCTACTAGTGACTTTATAAAAATGTAATAGGAACAAATTGTCATCTTAAAACCTAAAAATTTTATACTTAAATTCTAAAATCCATGACTTCAGGCAAGCAGCTGATGCTGTTTGACCGATTTAAATATCAGAATTGGCCTACCCATCAGATCCCACCAAGTTGACTTAAATATTACCTGCCTGAGAAGAAAAAAACGTAAGGCTGTCTTTCAGGTGATGAGCTCAGGCATCCAGCACGTAGTTTCCCTGCTCAAATAGCCTGTTGTCTAGATTCAGCCAAAGCAACATTCTCATCTGCTGCGCTTCGAAAATGTGCAGTGCCCAGAAGTAGGTGCTGCGGGGGAACGCAGCAGTAGGAAGGTGAAATGGCAGTGAAGCAGTGGCTGCTTCACAACTGGGTCATTTCCTGCTAATTCCACTCCAGTGATGGGAGTGCAGAAGGACTGCAAGAGAGAGACCCTACTGCTGAGTTTGGCCTCAAACAGAAAAGGAGGATGTTCTTTGTTAGGACTAGTTCTGTGTTAGGCATGGAAGGATTAAGCCACAACACTCTTAAGATGACTAATTAGGGACTCAACTGTAAACAAGATTGTAGACTCAGACTCTGCCTAAACAAGGTCTTTTAGTAGAAAATGTTTCCTAAATAGTTAGAGATTTTGTTTTTATAAATATTCAACATTTTATGGAATAGCTTCATTCTGCCACCACTCCACGTAAACTTGGCAAAGTAAACTGCTTAAGCTCTGAGGATCCTTTAGAGTTGGAAACTCACACAGTATAGGAAAAGACTACTCTCATCAACTGTGTATCCTAAGGCAAGTCCTTTAAGACCTGTGAATTTCACTTGGTGACCATTAAAATATGGATAATGAAAAAACCTACTTAATTTGCCTTCAGAAAGAATCCATCTAGAACCAAAAATCATGTCATAAACATTTTAAAATTAATTTTATTATGAATAATATCTCCAATAACAACTGCCTAATTGCAATGCAATGAAAAATCACATTTCTCTATGTCCATAACTTCTCCACAAAAACTGATGTTCACACACAAAAACCACATTTCCTATTAACATTATTAATAGTAATTAATCTAGTAATGCGGAAAACTTACTTTTTTCTATCTTTGCATGTGTTTAAGGGAAGAGCATTTCACAGATATAATTTTACAATTTCATCGTTTTTTTACAATGACAAACTAGTGGAAAGACCTTTTCACGCAGAGAAATAAATCTCTAATTCAAAGTTTTCCTGGTCTCAGTATCAGGCTATTCATCTGTATTCAGTTATATCTTCAATTCGTTTCACTAGAATTTTATCTTTTATTACTGACTCCTGTGTCATCTGGTGGCAAGCCTGAGTGTATGAAAGATTAGTTTAAATTGAATTTTATGAATCAATTTAGATTGTAAGTCCTCTAGATCCACTCATAATTCACTTCATAAACTTATTTCTTAATTCAGCTATTTGCAAGCTCAAAAATGGTTATACTGGTTTTCTTAAAGGGGATTTGGTGGGGTACAAAGGTGAAATTGGTGGGAAGAAACATCAGTTCTTGGTACTCTTTGGACAGTATGTTCTTTTTATAGCAAAACTCACAGACGTGTGCAAAAGCATATCGTCAGTATTAACCACTTCAGGGAAAAACAATTCACCATTTTAATCAGCAATGTCAATGATATAAGCTTTTACAGTAGGCATTGAAATTTCAAATTCAAGCGTTATTTTTTTGGTGTGAATATCTGTGAATATTCATCTCTCTGTTTCTGTGCGAGAAAAGTAGGATCTGTTTTGCAGATATCACACCATAGAAAATTACTTCAATAGAACAGGTGATCTATTGACTGAAATGTGAGTTAGTAAAGATAGACAAGAGAGCATTTTCTAAGTCGGGCAGGCTACTATGTATCTTACTTTGTTGATATTCTTCATTATATTTATTGTCAATTTCATGGTGATATTTAATACAGAGAATAAAAATAGACTCATCAGAATAAAAGGGGAAAAGATCTTTCCAATAAATACAAGATTCTTAGATTATGGAATCAGGAGTGAATAAATGGCATATTGCATTTAGACAATGCTTCATGTTTTCAAATCACCTTTTTATTTAACTTTTGATTAAAAGATCACACTATTTCTGTAGTGCATGGGATTATCCATATGTAACTATCTTCCCATAAGGAAACTTCATTAAAATATGACTTGTAAACATAATGGTAATAGGGTTATACTAACTTTTAATTCAGTTGGTAAATTGCCAATTTAAAATGTAATTAATGAAACATAAGCTATAATACTGGATATGATAATGCCAATGATTTGGGTAATTGAAAGAGTATTTGCAAGTAGTTACTGAAGAATGTCTGTGTTCCAATAAGATTGATCAGGGGAGAAGTACTCTGGCTGATGAGACTATTCTAGTTCATTATAATTACATGAATTATAAAATATAACGTATAAAGTGATATAAAACCATCCTGCTATTTTGACCCTTTACTTACCAAATACAGTAAAACCTTGGTTTGTGAACATAATTCATTCCGGAAACATGCTTGTAATCCAAAGCACTTATATATCAAAGCGAATTTCCCCTTAAGAAACAATGGAAACTCAGATGATTCATTCCACAACCCAAAATAGTCATATAAAACTGATTACAAAATAGTTATATAAATATTGTAATATAATATAAAATAATAAATAAAATACAAAAGAAAAAGAAAAATAAACAAATTAACCTACACTTACCTTTGAAAACCTTTGTGGCTGGTGTGAGGGAGACAAGAGAGAGGAGGGTTATTGTATAAGACAATTTTCACTATCACTAACAGAATCACTGCCATCTTCTTGGAATCTTTTTCTTTTCAGGCAACTTTAACAAGAAAACTATCCAATGACACTTGATTTTGCCTCCTTTTGAGGATTTCGCAGAAATGAGAAATAGTATTGCCGTTACACAGATTCATCACTCGCACTGCTACAGCTCACACTGCTACAGTGCTTTCCTACAAAATTCTGCACTGTTTCCCACATTTTACACATTTCTCCAATCTCATTTGAAGTGAGGGATTCCTCTGACGTTTTCTCCTCCTCCTCTTCAGACAAGATGCAGACGTAGACTTCTTATAAATATGTCTTGCAATTTCAGCCACTCACATACCTTATTCTTACTTCCTGATGATTTCCTTCTTAACTTCCACCATAATCATCTCCTTCTTACAGCCTTTCTTTTCAACCTTTTTCTTCATGGGGGACCATTGCATACGCTCACATGGATGTTGACTATAGTACAGTATTAATAAACTCTTATCAAATACTGTATTTAATGTAACTGGCAATAAGGCAGCAGAGGAAAGGGTCTATATCCGCAGGCAGCCTGACCTAGAATGAAACAACACATTGCTAAGCTTACTCTAGTATGGAAAACCAAAGGACTGTCCATAATGCTCTGAACTGACAAAAAAATACACTAGTACCAGTTGTGGGCACCTTCCACATTCTGAAAAATCACTGATTACTGCCAAGCACTGCAGTCTGAGACCAAGCATCTGCACATGGGAGATGATCACCCACAATCCCACAGTGAGAGAGATAAAAGAACCATTGGCTCAGTTGGGATCCCATGTAACGATTGGCATCATGTACTATTCATATTGCAAGGCATCACTTGTTTATCAAGTTAAAATTTATTAGAAATGTTTGCTGTCTTGCGGAACACTCGCAGAACCAGTTACTCGCAATCCAAGGTTTTACTATACTATCATCTAAAACTGACTTTGTTCCTTCAAATAATTGCTCCTAATGCAAAGAGGGCACACTAATCAACAAATATAGGTATTCTACACTGCCATTTCCCCAAATAGTAGTCTATTTTATTCTGTTCTTTAATCTATAATCAATTTGCTAATGTAGATCAACTACCCCAACACCACCTAGACAAAATGCCACCCTAGTGACCTAATGAAGTCAAATTAATAAGAAATTAAACTCAAGACTATTTAGGACTAGCTTTCCCACTGCTGATTCCCCAAACCTCGGGTAAAAAACAGCAAAATGGCTTTTACTTACATTTTAAAATATATTTTTTCATATATAAATTACATAAAGGTTTAGCCAGTAAAAGAAACTTCAGACATTTAGGCTTATTTTTCCTTATTCACTGCCTGATTTTTCTTCCTTTACTATTTTGAAGAAAATATAGGTGTTTCTGCAAATAGCTTAGGACATAGAGTCTAACATAAAACTACACATTTTTTAAAGGCACTATTATAATTAGAAACTAAGTATCTCTATCATTTTTTGTCTCTTTATTCAAGTAAATTATAAAACTTTTTTCAGAATTTTTTTGTATCTTTTCCCCTACAAGATTGGACAATGGTGAACTCCAATTCACTATGAGATAAAGTAAAATTATATTACCCTTCATTTTTTTAAAGTTGATTTTATTTATTTTCAGAGAGAGAGTGAAGACACAGAAGGGGCAGAAAGAATCCCAAGCAGGCTCTGCACTGGCAGCATGGAACCCCACATGGGGCTCGAACTCACAAACTGAACTGAGCCGAAATCAAGAGCTAGACCTTTAACCAACTGAGACACCCGACGCCCCAAATGTTACCCTTTAAAATCAGTTTAAAACAAACACTTTCTGCTATTCTTGGGTGAAATTAGCAAATATTTATATTATTAATTTTTGTTTATTTTCCATGAGAGGCCTTATAGCACCTAAGACAGAATAGAGATAGGGAAAATGAAGGACTCCATAAAAATCTGCTTCCTTTTCTGGCTTCCGATCTTGCTGGGACCTGCACCCCCACTTTACGCATGGCCCAGAATGCAAATAGTGTATGTCTTCCTTGTAAGAGACAAGGAGTTAAGGGTTTTGCGCATTCCAAACCACTGGTGCTACACATCTCAATGCCAAGACCCGCTGGCTCAAAGGAATGACACCTGGGCCCTCATCTTTGTCCTAACCAGCTCCTGGATGCCTGAGACAACATTTACACCAGACTACAATCCTCAGTAAAAACCCCAGACTCCGAGCAAAGACAAGACTCACTCTCCTTTCCTTTCTGAGTCTCACAGACACTGCTGTCTGTAACTGCACTCTTTCTTATACCTTCAGTAAACTCAGCTTTCACCTCCTGCTGGCTCACATGTGGTTTCTATCCTGCGTGCAGCCAGGGACTCTCTTGACTGGTCCTGTGGGACCCCCTCTGGTCCCCAGACCCAGCCTGCCTGCATTAATGTCTCTCAGCCTTCTCTTAGTTACAAGTAAAATAAACTTAGATTCAGTCCACTGAGGCAATAATAAATGAGTTTACTGACTCATAATCAAAAGGGAGGGGGAGGCAGAATTCAGCTCTCAGGAACAATTAATACATGAAACCCCAAAAACAGACACGAGAACAATCAGAAATCTCTTTCTCATTCTCATTTTCTTCTGTTGACTTTGTCTTTCAGAATCACTTTTTCCAGCATAACTATAACTATTGACACAGGTGGCTCAATTTTTGCCATCAGCAAGCCAAGGGCATTCCACTTCCAGCTCCACCTTTAAAAATCTAATAGATTCAAATTATTTTAACTTTATTTATTTATTTTGAGTGAGACAGAGACAGTGACAGTGCACATGGGGGAGAATCAGAGAGAGAGAGGGAAAGAGAGAATCCCAAGTAGGCTCCACTGTGCCAGTGCAGAGCCTACCTGGGGCTCAAACTCATGAACTACAAGGCCATGACCTGAGCCTAAACCAACAGAGGATGCTTAACCAGCGGAGCCACCCAGGCTCCCTCAATAGGTAGATTCAGATAGTCCAGACACAAGTGTCTACCCTTCCATCTCTGGACCGCTTACTATAACTGGAGACTGAGGGTGTCCTAGGATCAGCCCAACTTAAACAAGCACTTGCCTCTTGATCAACTGTAGTCAGAGAGGCATGGATCCCAAAGTACCTGTAAGACCAATGTTGGGGTAAGGAAATGCAAGATAGCAGAAATATAGTAACAACTCTTACATGTGTCAATTACTGCAGTGCATGAAAGGCAGTAAGGAAATACTTGACCTTGAGAAGTTAGTAATGAAGGAATGATCGGATATCACTGTCTTGCTGCTTTACTGCCTATTCTTGCTGACTTAAAAGAATCAATTCGCTATCTTCCCAAACTTTTTTTTTTTTTTTGTGAAGGGTATTATCTTTACTGGAGAGAGCAGCAAACAAAGAAAACATCAATAAGATAGATTCTCTTAATTTTGGTGACTTCCATTTATCATCTAAGAATTGCAAAGCTGGCTTCAACACAGGATGTGAACATCATAAATTAAACTATAACAAACACATATAACAGATTCTTATGTAACAAATTTTGGAAAAGCCAAGATTTAGAGTCAGTGTTACATATGGTTTGGAAAAACCAAGAGTATTGCTTGTCAAGAAACTGGAAAGTCAGGACATATTTCAGAAAGCAGGTAAAAGTCAAACGAGCAAAACTGATTTTTTTGGAAAGGGTAGAATGACTTTCTTAGAAGTATGAGGTTGCACGAGTGCTTACAAAAATTTTTCGAATCATTCCTTATACTTTACACTTTTCTTGCCTTTATTTTATTTTCATAGATAATTGCCAATATTCTCACATACTTGTAAAACAATTTTGGTAGGAAGTAAAAACTCTTCACAAAAATTTTTTTCTTTCTCATTCCAGGCAAATAGTGGATTCAACTACTGGCCCCCTTGGAGTTAGATGTCTTGCCTTCGGCTTTGAAAGGAGCTGATGTGATATGTATCACTCTTACGTGGAACTTCTAAGGACCAGTGCACCATTTTCCACACTCTCTCTTTCTCTCCCTCATAGAGACTGGCAATTTCCCAGATGGTAAGCAGCTGCTATGTCATCCCAAGAACCTTTAGGGTGATACAGAGGACAACTAATGCAGCTCATGTATGGCAAGAGCAAGAAATAGTCCTGAGGTGCCTGGCTGGCTCAGTCAGTTAAGCACCTGACTCCTGATTTCAGTTCAGGTCATGATCTCATAGTTGTGAGATCAGGCCCCACATTAGGTTCTATGCTGTCAGCTTGGGAGCCTTCTTGAGATTCTCTCTCTCTTCTCTCTCTGCCCCTACACTACTCACACTCTCTTACCCTCTCTCTCTCTCTTGCACGCGTATGCACCCAAAAATAAATAAATAAACATTAAAAAAGAAAAGAAAAGAAATAGTCCTTCACTGGGGCACCTGGGTGGCTCAGTCAGTTGAGTGTCCAACTTCAGCTCAGGTCATGATCTCACGGTTTATGGGTTCAAGCCCTGCATCAGGCTGACTGGTGTCAGTGCAGAGCCTTCTTCAGATCCTCTATCCCCTCCTCCCTCTGTCCTTCCCACTCTCATGCTCTCTTTCTCAAATTAAATAAACATTTTTTTTAAAAAGTCCTTTATTTTAAAACACTGAGATTCAGGGTTCTTATGGCAGCATAATGAGTCCATCCTTACCTATATAATAATTACATAAAAATACGTATTTATAATGTTGGTATTTGACAATACAGCAGTAATGGATAATAAATATTTAAAAATGAAAACTCAAGGGGCGCCTGGGTGGCTCAGTCGGTTAAGCCTCCGACTTCAGCTCAGGTCACGATCTCACAGTTCGTGAGTTCAAGCCCCGCATCGGGCTCTGTGTTGACAGCTCAGAGCCTGGAGCCTGCTTCACATTCTGTGTCTCCCTCTCTCTCTGCCCCTTCCCTGCTCATGCTGTGTCTCTCTCTGTCTCAAAAAATAAAAATAAACATTAAAAAAAAATAAAATAAAAAAATAAAATAAAAATGAAAACTCAAGAATGGCTATTGTTTGGTGTTAGATTTACTGGTTGTATTTTCTTTGTAATTTTCCATATGTTTCAAACTGTCATTAATGTCTGGGTGTTTAATAATCATAAAATAAGCAATACTTATGTTAAAGAAGAAAAAAGTTATATTAAAAATAAGTAAGCCTCATAATTTTATATAATAAACGATTACATTGAGACCTTTTATTTTGTCAGACCTCCTAACTCATTTTATCTGCATTATCATTAATGTTTTCTTCAAATACAATCCTTTTGTTTCATAATGCAGGTGGATATTTATACATGTTTGTTCATTAAAGATATAAAAGTCATTTTCTATATTTTGAAATATATTTAATGCACTAAAAGTGTTTTTAATGCATGTGATAGTGCACAAGAAATATTTATAACGAAGTATTTATCTTTTATTGCATATCATATTTACACATACAAGTACGGCAATTATTTATTTTTCTGTGGTATGAGGAAGAGTTATTTATAAATGGAAAACTTGTCTTCTGTTACTTTTTTTTTAACAGATACCAAAATGTGAATTGGAATCAAGGACCAGTGGAAATACAGCTTCACATCATAATAACAGCAAGCATTTTTGTGCACGAATTTTGTGCTGAAAACTGGAAGGAGATGTTATTAGTCTTCTGGAGAAAACATCTTTTGCCCCATCATCCACATGAGGAAACTGGAACCTGCTTAAAGAGGGTTAGTAATTTGTGCAGGGTTTCACAAAATGGCAGCACTGGGATTCTCACCCAGGTCTATCCAACCCCATAGAAAGAGCTTTCAACAGCCATATTTCCCTGTCTCCTTTAGTCCTGCAAAAGCCAAAGTATATTGCAATTTAAATGACCTTTCCCCATTTTCAAAAACTTGTTTGTTTTAATAAGGTTTAAGACAGGATGGCATTTAGTATTGATATCAACAAAACAGTAATATTCAGGGGTGAACTTGCTGTCAATATTTAAAAACATTTATCAAAACTTTTCCAGGCTCATCATTCTGCATTCCTTCAGTCATTTCTCAAAAGGCATTATCTCTGCCATATCAAACTACTTGCAGTTGCCTGAAAGTTTCCTATTTCCCACTTCTCCCACCAATGAAGTTCTAATGTTACCTGGTCACAGAAACCACTCTTGACCTCCCCAGGTAGGTGATATATGTCTTAGTATGTATGTATATATACATATATCATGACACATTTATATGATCATTTGTCTAAATTTACATCCTCAGATTATAAAGCTCATAATAATAGGGACTGGTTTACATATTTGTAAATCTAGACCTTAATACAGTGTTGGGCAAGTCGTCAAGCTTTAATACAAAGACTGTGAAGGGATGGCTGAATGCACTCATTGTATTATGCTTCCCACCACCTCACTATTCTATCCACCAAGAATAAATGGGGCTTTGTTCATGATTTCCATGTTTGGAAATACTCAGCCTATCAAATAAACTGCACTTTAAAAAAATCATTTTAACCTGAGGCACACGGGTGGCTCAGTCAGTTAAGAGTCCAAGTCTTGATTTTGGCTCAGGTCATACAATCTCACATTTCATGAGATGGAGCCCTGTATCTGGCTCTGCACTGACAGTATATACTATATATATACTACTTCTATATACTATAGAAGTATAGTATATAGTATATACAATATATATAGTAATATACTTATATACTATAAGTAGTATATACAGTATATACTATATATATATATATATACACATATATAGTATATACTACTATATATATAGTACTATATATATACTACTTCTTCTTTATCCATTCATCAGTCCATTGCCACTTGGGCTATTTCTATTATGTTGGCTATTGTAGATAACACTGCTATAAACATCGAGGTGCATGCATCCCTTTGATTTAGTATTTTTGTATTTTGGGGGTAAATACCTAGTAGTGCAATTGCTGGATCATATGGTAGTTCTATTTTTAACTTTTCGAGGAACCTCCATACTGTTTTCCACAGTGGCTGCACCAATTTGCATTCCTACCAACAGTGCATGAGAGTTCCTTTCTCTTCACATCCTCACAAACACCTGTTGTTTCTTGTGTTGTTGATTTTAGCCATTCTGACAGATGTGAGGTGGTATTATGGTTTTGATTTGTATTTCTCTGATGATAAGTGATGTTGAGAATCTTTTCATGTGTGTGTTGGCTATCTGGATGTCTTCTTTGGAAAAATGTCTATTCATGTCTTCTACCCATTTTCAATTGGGTTATTCATTTTTGGGGTGTTAAGTTATATAAGTTCTTCATATATTTTGGATACTAACCTTTTATTGGATAGGTCATTTGAGAATATCTTCTCCCATTCCACAAGTGGCATTTTAGTTGTGTTGATTGTTTATTTCACTGTGCAGAAGCTTTGTATTTTGATCAAGTCCCAATAGTTTATTTTTGCTTTTATTTCCCTTGCCTCAGAAGACATATCTAGAACAAAGTTGCTACAGCTGGCCAATGCCAAAGAGGTTACTGCCTGTGTTCTCCTCTGGGATTTTTATGGTTTCAGGTTTCACGCCTAGGTCTGTCATCCATTTTGAGTTTACTTTTGTGTATGGTGAAAGAAAATGGTCCAGTTTCATTCTTCTATATGTTGCTGTCCAGTTTCCCCAATATTTGTCTTTTTCCCATTGGATATTCTTTCCTGCTTTGTCAAACATCAATTGACCACAGTTGTGGGCTCATTTCTGACTTTTCTGTCCTGTTCCATTGATCCATGTGTATTTTTGTGCCAGTACCATAATGTTTTGATTACTACCGCTTTATAATATAACTTGAAGTCCAGAATTATGATGCCTCCAGCTTTGTTTTGCTTTTTTAAGATTGCCTTGGCTATTCAAGGTCTTTTGTGGTTCCACACAAATTTTAGGATTGTTTGTTCTTCTGTGAAAAACGCTGTTGGTATTTGGACAGGGATTACCTTAACTATATAGATTGCTTTGGGTAATGTAGACATTTTAGCAATATCTGTTCTTCCAATCCATGAACATGGAATGTCTTTCCATTTCTTTGTGTCATCTTCTTCAATTTATTTCATCAGTGTTTATAGTTTTCATAGTACAGATCTTTCACATCTTTGGTTAGGTTTATTCCTAGGTATCTTATAGTTTTTGGTAAAATTGTAAATGGGATTGATTCCTTGATTTCACTTTCTGCTGTTTCACTATTGATGTATAGAAATGCAACATATTTCTGTACATTGATTTTATATCCTGCAACTACTAAATTTGTGTATCAGTTCTAGCAATTTTTTAGCATTTTTCAGGTTTTCTTTTGAGGGTAGCAAGTCATCTGCAAATAGTAAAAGTTCTATTACTTCTTCCTTGCCAATTTGTATGCTTATTTCTTTTTGTTGTCTGATTGCTAGGGCTAGGACTTCCAGTACCATGTTAAACAACAGTGGTGAGAACGGACATCTCTCTTGTTCCTGACCATCCAGGAAAAGCTCTCAGTTTTTCCCCATTGAGGATGATATTAGCTGTGGGTTTAAAGACTTCTAATATTAACACCTCCATTTTACCCATTTGGAAGCATTTCAATTAGAAAGAAAATGTTGCAGTGCAGTAAATGGAACATTAAACTTTTTAAAGCAACCTGAATTGGATTTGGGTTATGTGAGCTTTTAGACAAAGACTAATGCCAGTTTTTGAAGAGCGCAATGTCATTGTTCTATTAAAACTCCTCTATTGAGTGTTTCCTTAGCCTATAAAATAAAACATAGAATTCTTAGTTCTTATCAATGGGCTTTTCTTGAAACATGCCATTACTGGTACAATGTGTTTTCAGAAATAAATACTGGGAAGAGTAAGGTAAGAGAAGGGTAAATGCATTCTGACCTTAGAAATATGCATAATCAACCCCTGTGCTAGTTAAAATGCCAAAAAAGATATTAAAAAGGATAAAACATTTTTCCCATTCCATACAATTTCTGAAGTCATGGTGAACAAAAATGAACATATAGATGGACAAATAAATACAAAATATCATTTGAATAACCTATTTATCGGGGCCCCTGGGTGGCTCTGTTGGTTAAGCCTCTAACTTCAGCTCAGGTCATCATCTCGTGGTTCATGGATTCGAACCCCATGTCTGAGCTGTCAGCACAGAACCTGGAGCCTCCTTCAGATTCTGTGTCTCCCTCTATCTATGCCTCTCCTCTGCTCATGCTCTCTCTCTCTTTCTCTCAAAAATATATAAACATTGAAAAAATTTTTTTGAATAATTTATTTATCTAATATGAAAGCAAAAATAAGTTGACACAATTTTTTAATTTTAAGAAGAAAATATGAAAGAATTTTCTAGCAATCAAGAAAGATGAATAAAAATTAACAATAATGTTTGGGGCGCCTGGGTGGCTCAGTCAGTTGAGCAACCGACTTCAGCTCAGGTCATGATATCCCTCGTGGGTTCAAGTCTCGCCTCAGGCTCTGTGCTGACAGCTCAGAGTCTGGAGCCTGCTTTAGAATCTGTGTCTCCCTCTCTCTTTGCCCCTCCCCTGCTCATGCTCTGTCTCTCTCTCTCAAAATAAATAAATATTAAAAAATTTTTAAAAATGAACAATAATGTTCAAGCTGGGTAAAAAAAAAAAACAATTGTATTTTCATAACATAGGATGACCTTTTACTCTTCAGTTCATATGAAATTACTTCTATGGGTTTTTGCACACACGGAATTCTACTCCTTTAAAACTTGCTTAAAGGATGTTTGATTTATTTCTTATAATATTTAATAATTAAAAGTATGTAACTATTAATTTTCTTCTGTAAACAGTTTGGACTGGACCACATACATCTTGATATGTGGAGTTTTATGTTCACCTTCCTGAAAATAATGCAAACAATTTTGAATTCTAATTTCAATAATGCTTGTTTAGAAAAGTAGTAACTTCTATTTCCAATTAACTCTTTAGTTTCTTTTGTTTGTTTAGCTTATTTAAATTTTAAGGTTATTTTCAGGGTGCCTGGATGGTTCAGTCAGTTAAGCATTCGATTCTTGATTTTGGTTCAGGTCATGATCTCATGGTTCGTGAGTCTGAGCCCTGCATCCAGCTCTGTGCTGAGAGCACAGAACCTGCTTGGGATTCTCTCTCCCTCTCTCTCTGCCTTTCTTACACTCATTCTCTCTCTCTCTCTCTCTTTCTCTCAAAATAAAAAAAATAAACATAAAAAACACTTAAATGAAAAAATTTCAAGTTTTATTGTTTTATTGTCATAAAATGTAGTATATCCCTTTTTCCAAATTTATTATAACTTTTATTATGGTTCAGTGTATCACCAATTCATTAAAAATTTTCTAAGATTAATAAAGTGGATTTCAAAAATAAAAACATAAAGAAGGTGCACTTCATTTGTCTTGCATACTGCATCTGACAAACACATACTAACACACATATTCAGATCTATTATCTCCAATTCTCTAAATGCTTATTTTTATTTGATTTGATCTGTCAACAACTGAAGTACAGAAGTTTCCTATTACTCTTTGATTCTGTCACTCTTCAAAATAGATTTCTAACAGTCAGCGGATGTGCCAGTAGGATCAACAAATGCTCACTGATTTAAATCGCTCTGTGTAAAAATTAAATCCAGGATAGAAATTTGTTTTTAGCCAACTTTATGTCCAGGACCTACCTCTTGGGTAATGAAGTCTGGTCACCAGACTAGAATCCCCACTAGACTGTATCAACGTGAAAGAGTAATTCCACAAAAAAGAATCAGAGCAGTGTTTAGAAGAAAGAATGGACACAGAGAGCAGACACACAAACAGCAATTATATATGGCCCCAATAAGATCCAATATCCAAAATACTCCTTTCTGTTCTTTGGAAATGACGGGAGAAATCCCTTAAAGTGCTAGTTGTTACTAGGGAAAACATACATGACACGTTTTCTTGGAGGCATAATATTATTTCAAAATTTATCAGGAATAAAACACTTTTTAACAGTAAAACAAACATAATAATATTATTTTTAAAATTCAAAATTTACACAAATTTTGGGGATAAAACAAAACTCTTCAAAAGCATTTCCATGTTTCTCATCAATTACTGAGACCTGAGAGCAAGCTCTGAGTTCCTTCTCTCCTGCTAGGCCTTTTACAGATTTCTCTTTTTCTTGCAAGGGAGGTGTTGGGCCAGTTATTTAGTCCCTTGAGTCAAGGAATTCCTGTGAGTTTTGCCTTCAGCCTTATCCCTGGGCATTTTCCCCAGAATGCCATCCCGTTTTTCTGGTATCCAGATTCTGCTAAGTTCTGACATTTGCTCTGACAACTTACTTTTGCTTTTGTTTTTGCCCCTGTGGCCTCTCTGATTCCCCCCAGCACTGTCTATCCCCCGCCTTCACACCAGGCCAAGGTCTCAGAGCATTGTGCCACAGCCTGTCTCTAACACTCTGGGACTCCTGTCACCTAAGAGGGTATATCAGACAGACATAAATATTCAGGAATACTAACATCTTCCTGAGTATATCCACATTCCACACTTAATATCTATCTTTGCAGTAAAGAGGAATATAACTATCGTAAGTTGTGCCTTCCTTTAAAAAGCCTAAGACCAATCCCAAATCTCCTGGTACTTCTGTTTTGGGCAAAGCTGTGTGTACCTTTCATGATTTATGGACTTTGATCACATATCCCTTCATCTTTCATCTTACATGAATTTTAATTTTTACTTATCTATTCTCTTCAGGGAAATGCTCTAAACTTCTAAAAAGCAAACCAGAGGCCATCAATTCTTATGTCAGCTGAAATGGTATTATTCTTCTCAATGTATGATTTAGTTTTTATAGTTCTTAGGTACATGTTGCACCTATAAACTTTGAGAGGGGGAAAAACTGGGAGAGGATGTCATGTGGAACCAGATAGATTTGCAATAAAATTTCAGCTTGGACTCTGGCATATATACTAGCATATATACTAAATATATTAGCATGTATTTCATGAATGTCTTTCATCAAGATGCTTAACTTCACTCTGATAAACTTATGCCAGAACTTTATTTAATACCTGGTGCACCTATGCTCTGATTCTAATCCAGGGATCATGATGACACTTCGGAAGCCGAGGTATCAAGGTCAGCTGGGACCATATAGTCCAATAGTCCTCGAAATATCTGAGTGTTCCCTTTTTCCAATATCTGCTATAATATCAGCAGCACAACTCCTACAATATCCACTTACTTCAGGTCCAGAGATCTGTGTGCAAGACATCTATTGGGGATATGATCTCCATCCTTTATCACCTATAAGGAAGTGGAGCAAGAGGGATTTGTAGACAATGGGAGAAAAAGAACTAAGAGGTTTGCCACAGAGCCTCAGCCAACCCCACAGGGATCAGGGTATAATCTTGACCAAGGCAGCTCCCCTCCACTGAGGGCAATTTCTAGACAGGGACTTAACCCAAGATTTTTGGTGCCAGGAGTTGGCCAAGGAAGCAAATTCAGCTGTGAGACATTGGCAGTCAATATTTTGGCAGCTGGGGGAAGGTTCTAAAATAGGGGTCCTGGCAACATACTACAGCATCCATTACACTGAGTGAAGTTAAAACAAGAGCCCCTACATGCTTCCTTGAAATTTTGCATCACAGCATTCTCATACACCCAAAGTCTTCCAGGGATGTTCTGATATGCATAAGCATTGACAGATGTCACATAGACTTGTTTATTTTTTTTCCAGAAGGTTTCTTAACTACTAAGTAAAATGAGTTAATTTAGAAACATACCAAAGATGAGGGAGATTTTCCAGCTTCACACGACCTATACCACTGATGCTTTGTAAGGCAACCTATTACAGTCATTATCACTGAAACGCTGCTGGTAATCTTGAACCATCCTGAAGATATTTTTATAGTGGATATTTAGCTTGCAAAATAGATGGGGTGTAGTCAGCAGGAGGAAGAAAAAAATAAGTCTCTCATTAGGATAATTAGGCAGTTAGGGGAGGACCTTGACATATGGATAATGTTTTTAGAAAGTTTCAGAGGCCCAGTTATATGGCAGTTGCAATTAGCATCTAACAAGGAATTATATTTGTTTATACACGCTTCGGGGGGAAGAAAGATTATAGAGGATATTTTCAAGGCACCAAGTGTGATGGGACTTGATGAAATGTTGAATGACATCCTAAAAAATAACTTTTCTGGAATTGATGCTCAGGCCTGTATAACTGGCCATGCTGAGAGAGAAGTGAGCTAATAGGTTTCAGGGTGATATTCCATCCAAACAAGCCTGGAGTAGCTTAAGCAATTAACAAGATTTCTCAGCTGATTCAAGATTATAAGAAAAAATTGTAATGTGCAATATATGCTCATGTGGGAACTCTTAAAAATCATCTCTGATTGTCAAGTGATGAAGCCATAATCACAATGCTGGCATCCACAGACATCCTGACTCAGAGGTTTCTGTGAATCCAATATTCTCATTAATTGTATTCCTTTCAGAGATCAAGAACTAGAAAAAAAAATGGCCTTTTATGCATAGTAACAAGATAGGATGTCCTAATGTGAATCTATACCGATTCTTGACTTCATAACAGAGTTGACATTCTCCCACCGGATTTATAAGGGGAACAGAATGATTTACTCTCACTAGACAGGTAGTACATGGGAAAGACAAAGCCGAGACAAACCTAACTCCTGAGATAGCTGACTGAATACAAAGGACACTCGTTCTGGCTTGGGCCACAGATCTGATGACTTAATGTATCACGTGGAATCCATCTGTGTTGGAGGTGACTGACTACATTTACGATACTAGCTTAAATAGATATGATTATACTCAGGACAACACTGAAGATTTTTTGTTTACTAAGGCAACAGGAAGGGCCACCTGGGTGGCTCAGTCCACTAAGCATCCGACTTCACCTCAGGTCATGATCTCATCAATCGTGGGTTTGAGCCCTGCCCCACGTTGGGCTCTGTGCTGACAGCTCAGAGCCTGGAGCTTGCTTCACAATGTGTCTCCATCTCTTCCCGCCCCTCCCCTGCTGGCGCTCTCTCTTTCTCTCTCTCTTTCTCTCTCTCTCTCTCTCTCAAATATAAAAATAAACATTAAAAAAAATAACAACAGGCAACAGGAAGCTGCATGCCTTTTGTTGCTGAATAACAACAGCTCTAAATTAGGTAGAAAGATATGACTTAAAGATGAGTTACACAGTATGCAATTATTTTATTCATCCTAGTCTTGGGAATAGCCCAGGGCACACTTTTTATTTCCCTTCTTTTGTCATTAACGTTTCTATTTTTTTAGTAGAATGATACAGAGTTTGATTTTCCTCTTGCACTTTGGGTCTAAGCAACAAAGAATGAAACATAGACATTGCTTAGACCCTGATTACTGCACACTATGCACCTCCCCCTTTTTTTCTACCTGACTCCAACCAGGCTGTGCTATGAGAGCTATAGGCCTACTGGCTCACGGATGCTGTACAATATGGCAGAAAGCCAATCTTAGACTATTTTGCGTTAAGGTGGATCAGAGATTGAGTCTGGAAGATAAACTTCCAAGGGTATATTTCAGGAGACTGCAACCTATAAAATATTAAAAAGTATGTTATTATCTCAAGGGATAACAAGTAGATGAACTTCCTTACAGAAAATTTGGAGAAAAAGATTACCTTCTAGCCATTAATGAATGATGTATATCACACTGTATAGGTTCCTGTGTCCAGATATTATTATCTACTGTTAACCCTCCAATATCTCAGATTTAGTTTTCATACCTAACACAGTAACACATATATAATCGTGTGTTAACCACATGGTGGTGCTTTCTCTAAATATTTGAGATGGACTGTTGATAGTGATACCCGCCAAAGGTATACTCTTTTCCCATTCTCTCTCTGTCTCTTTTGTCTTGTCTTTGTGGTCCAAAAAGCTGGAAATATTTTGGATTCTTGAAAATCTGAGGATAAAAGCAGACAGTAAACCATAGCAACATACCCAGGAAGAACAGTATTATCTTCCATGAAGAATTCAAATTCCTCTGGGAGGAAGATGGGGCACAGTACATCAGTATTTCATGCTGGTTTCTGTGCTGCTAAATTAATATACCTTCTGGAATGACAATTCTAGCTGCCCAATTCTGCATTCAGTCAACTTGCATGCAAGTAGAGCCAGGGTCCAAGAAAAGAAAGCTACTTGTCTTCCTTTCCACAGAGACAACCAATCTTAAATGCCTTATTTCTTTTCTACAGACCCTTTGCTATGGGTCTTAGTTCACCATAGACTCTTTACTCCATTGTGTATGACACTATTTCATAAATACACTCAAGTCTTTTACCCAATTATTTTCCTAATACAACAGGCTGATAAACCCATGGCCTGGATCAATCCAGCTATTTGTTTTCTCCAGAATTACATCTAAAATCCTGAGCAAATCTCAAGATAATCATACAAATTTGCAGACTGGTACCAGTTTAAGTTCATGGTTTTGAAATTCAGATCACCTATGAAGTCCAGCAATTCAGAAATTCAGAACTTTGCAATGCTGGAAAAAATCTTCTTGTGTTGTGAGCAATACAATGTAAAATTGAAACAAAGGCATTGAGGGAAAAACCTCCAATAAAACTTTCCAATTGGATAAAATTACTCCATGCAGAGGTAAGAATAAAGGATTATCCATTCCTCAGAGGCCTGACATCTGCATTTTAGCTCTCATTAAGTTGCGAGAGAAAAAGATACGCAAAGAAGAAAGCGAAGATATAGGGCATATCTGGAGAATCTTACTTTGAAAAGAACTCTAGGGGTAATACTTGGCATACGGCACTGACTTCAATCAAATAAAAATGAAGCTTAATAAATTTTGACACAGTTATACTAAAAGCTTAAACTATAAATTCTTGTGACTGTTCAAGATTTAAAATAACCCTTGAGCATCCAACTTTCTATGAGCAGGTAGCAGGATGAGCAAGAAGTGTACCTCCCAAGGAGGGCACATTTCATGACAGCACTTTAGGTATGAACAAGAGGAATAACAAAAAGGAAGCAACTCTCCATAAAGTAGAGCCAGAGGCTAGAGAAAAATATGGGTAAGGAGTGCCTTTAGAGATCACATCAGGGCCTCATTAAAAACATCCCGCAACTCTAGGTTAGAGCACCCTCACAATATCTACCATCAGGATTTCAGAGTTGTTACAGACTAGTGACTACTGTGTATTTTACATTAACCCTATTCCTGAGTGCAAGTACTTACTGTGCTTAACCAAAACTCACGCCACCACCATAAATTATGTTTTAAGTGTTTAGAATGTTAAAAAAGTTGTTTTAATGTTTATTTATTTTTGAGAGAGAGAGAGAGAGACAGAGTGTGAAAAGGGGAGGGGCAGAGAGAGAGAGAGAGAGACAGAATCTGAAGCAGGCTCCAGGCTCTGAGTTGTCAGCACAGAGTCCTACATGGGACTGGAACCCATGAACTGAGATCATGACTTGAGTCGAAGTTGAATGCTCAACCAACTGAGCCACCCAGGTGCCCCAAGGGTTTAGAATTTTTTTTTTAAATCTTCTTTAATGTTTATTTTTGAGAGAGAGAGAGAGAGAGAGTATGTGTGTGATCCAGGGAGGGGCAGAGAGAGAGACACACACAGAATCTGAAGCAGGCTCCAGGTTCCGAGCTGTCAGCACTGAGCCCGACGTGGGGCTTGAACTCACAGCAAAATCATGACCTGAGCCAAAGTCAGATGCTTAAACAACTGAGCAACCCGGGAGCCCCTAAGGGTTTAGAATTTTTTTTTTTAGTATATGTGCTGCCGAAGCGAGCACTAGAATTTTTTTTTAATCATAGTTCCCTGGACCAAGAAGAGCTTTACCTGGATCTAACTGACTTTCAAATAGGGACTACTTTGCATCTCCAGAGATCCGGGGCTTAGAACATGATGCGATGACTGCATAAAACATGCGTGTTTTCTCGGCTAAGAAGGAGAGTAGTAGGCTCAGTGTTTGGAAAGAAGAGTGAACTGAAGATGTGATGTCAAGAGAGCTCCACTATGGTAGACATTATTTGTGCTTACCATATCTGATTTGCCTCTCTTTCCAGGCAACTGAAAGACAACACTTTCCAATGTTAATTTTCCTTAAAATTAGGTGGGGCTAGGGGCGCCTGGGTGGCTCAGTCGGTTCAGTGTCCGGCTTTGGCTAAGGTCATGATCTCGCAGTTCATGGGTTCGAGCCCCGCATCGGGCCCTGTGCTGACAGCTCAGAGCCTGAAGCCTGTTTCAGATTCTGTGTCTCCCTCTCTCTCTGCCCCTCCTCCACTCGCGCTCTGTCTCCCTCTGTCTCAAAAATAAATATACATTAATTTTTTTTTTTTTAATTAGATGGGGCTAATTGACTAGTTCCAGCCAGTGATCTGCAAGTGGAAGTGACTTGTCAGTTCTGGGCAGAAAAGAAACAGGTCTAAGCTCTCCATGTCCTTTCCTTTCCTGATGCAGAAAGCACAGAGGTTTCATGGTGAGGTCCTAGAACCAAGAGATTGGAGCAGTCAAAACCAAAGAGTCAGAGCACAGAAAAATGTTAACGTGGGGAGTTACCTGCAGCAAACTGGGAAAGTATGAGAAATGAACTTTCATTGTGTTAGACTAACCCACAGAAGAGCCTTAACTATTCAGAGTAGATTGTAATGAAATAACACACATTTAAAAATCTAAATTATTCAACATTATTTTCCTTCAGCATTTTGAGGATATGATCCCCTTATATTTTGAGATCTATCATCACTGATAAGAAGTGTGCTGCCTTTTTAAAATGTATTCTTAAAAAATAAAATAAAATAAAAAAATAAAATATATTCTTATAAGTAGTCTTTATTTTCTTTCTGTGAGCTTTTATAATAATTTTATCTTTTAAGATCATGCCACTTCACCATGATTTCTCTGAGTGTCATTTGTTTTCATTTTTTTCCTGCTTAAGACTCAAAGTACTCCCTCAATTTGAGAATTCATGTTTTTATTCAACTTTAGAAAATTCTTAGCCAAGACCAATGAAAAGATTGCTTACTAGATATACATGGGCTCTCACTGTGGTTTCCACATCCCTTAACTAATATTTTAATGTTTTCCATCACTTTCTCTCCCAATGATGCATTCTAAGTGACTTCCCCAGACTTGTCGTCCAGTTCATGAATTCACTTTTCATTTGTGTCTTGTTTACTGTTCAGGCTTTGCATTCAGAATGTTTTTTTTACATAGGGACTTTTTGTAGTGAGACCTTTCCAAACTCTCTAATTCTTTTCATACATTTTTGGTTCCTATCTTTTATACATTTTTGTTCTTTTTCTCTTTGAATAGTTTCAATAAACTGACAGTAAACTTTCTTTCAGCCTTTTGTTATTTCTAGTTCTAAGCATCTAAGTTCTTCTAGTTACTGGATCTGTGACTGTCTCCCACAATGGTTCATTCACTATGAGTTATCCTCGTCTTGTCATTCTGTATTCCTTTCTTGTGAAGTCAAAGGTCCTCTGGACTATGGAAATGTCTGCCATAGCAGTTTCTTGCACAATATTGCAAGTCCCAGGTATTTCACTGGCTCTTAATTTCTTGACCCTTTAAATGCATCATATGCAACTGACACAATTCTGAAAAAAAATCTTAAGAGAGAGCGCAAGCAGGGGAGAGGAGAAGAGTAAGAGAGAGAGAAAATCTCAAGCAAGCTCCATGCTCAGCACAGAGCCTAACATGGGGTTCAATCCCACAACACTGGGAACCTGAACTGAAATCAAGAGTTGGACAGTCGACAAACTGAGCCACACAGGCACCCCTGAAGTTTTCATTTCTCAAGGGTATTTTTCACCCATGGACAAGCTAATGGAAGATAAACTTCCTTGCTACTTCCTAGAGGCAGTGAATGAAGCTTTTCTGGTATTCATTTCAGGGATGGGACAGCCCTTGATGATTCTGGCTGTAGGCAAGAAGCTTAGTAGTAATTTCCTAGGCATTTGAGACCTATGGCTATACATTTCTCCTTCTCTGTGCATCTAAAACACAAACCAAGGGGTGCCTGGATGGCCCATTTGGTTAAGAGTCAGACTCTTGACTTCAGTTCAGGTCATGATCTCAGAGTTCGTGAGTTTGAGCCGCATGTCAGGCTCTGCACTGACAATGCTGCACATGCTGAGATTCTCTCTCTCCTCTCTCTCTGCTCCTCCCCCACTTATGGGGGTTCTCTCTCTCTCTCACTCTCTCTCAAAATAAATAAACTTTAAAAACAAAAACAAAAATAAAAATAAAACACAAAGAAGCTGTTAAGATCTCAATGTATGTTCAATTACCCCATGGGGATGTTGGCAGAAGTCCCTGCTCACAGCTCTGATATTGCATGTTGTCCTCCATTTTTGTCTTGTGGTGATTTCTTTCACTTGATTTTGAGCCTGGCTACGTTTCCAAATATTCTTTGGTTTATTTTAACCAGCATTTGCTTGTGCGTAGATCTGTTTGTATCTTATTAGACATATTTCTTTTTGTATCTAAAACTTACTCTTCATGACATTTTATTTGGGATTAAACTAGAAAATAAAACATGGAATAGCCATCTACCACATCCAAGAATATGTCACAGCTCTGCATTTGGTAGATAACTTCTTATACATTCTCAGTATTCCAATAAGGCTTTGAGGTTTAATTTATGCAAAAATATTAACATCTGTCATTAAGTTTATTCCTGAGAATTTTTTTAAATCATATTTTCTACCTGTTTACTGGTAAAATATAAATACTTTTATATATAAATATATTACATAAATACACAATACATTTATATATAAATATAAATGTGTTGTCTTAGTAAACTCTCCCTTATTAGATATATGTATTAACTCATTAGGAGGTCATTATATTACTTGATTTAAAAGAGATGTCTTGAAATCGAGCAGTAACCATGGAAATGAAGAAAATCTCAGATGTAAGAGATATTTTAAAATTACAATTGACAGGACTTCATGGACAGATGTGAGAAGTGGAAAAGAGACAGGCATTGAGTACGATATCCATGTTTGTACCTCGATGGTGGATGGAGGTACCATTGATTGAGAGGGAAAAGACCAATAAGAAGCAGATGTAGAGAGAGGATGGGAAGTTTATTTTTGTAGTAAACTTTTACTAAAAACTCTTTTTATTGAATAATTTATTGCACCATGTATCTTGGAGTAGGCACAGCTTCCTGGAAACATATGAGCCACTGGAGAGGCTCTGAGTAACTAGAGAGGGCAGAGATGAAGGGCTAATAACAAGGCCCAGGATCCGGACAAGATATCTAAATCTCCTCTCCCAGAGGGGTTGTAAGTAGGTCTGGAGGTCAAGGGCAGCTTCTTTTCATGCAGCTGAAAGAGAGATCTTGAGATAACATTCAGAACACCCTATTTCCATATCCAGCCCATCATAACTAATACACTCTTCAGTGATAAAAATAAAATAAAATTTATCTTTCTGTATTGAAAACCTGCAGGGGGAAGACTTCATAGAAATAAAATGTCCAGTCACTTGAAATGTAACGTTTCTCGGTCACTCTCCAGCATCTTTATGCTGGAATCATCAGCACGGTCATTAGCATCTTAATGTAGCTGTGGGTGCTTTGTGTGTGAAGTAGCTGGAGTGCATTTTGAAAGGTTTTTTGGTGGATGGTCTGGCTGTGATAGAGTATTGAGAGATAGCCTGAGGCACTTCTTGTCCAACATCGTGCATGTCCCTAACGAGAGAAGAATGATTTCATTGCCAGACAAATATGTGTGAGAGACTAATAAGGCAGTTAGAGCTATTATCGGAGCAAATGAGCCACCTAAGTGACAGCATGACTGAAGTGTAGATAGACTACATTTGCCTCTGCCTTTGCCTGCAAACATGAAGTCATAGGCAGGCACACTCTGTCAGTCTTCTTAAGGAAACCATTATGGGATTTAAGATTTCAAACTTCAGAGCTGGCTTCTTTGCAGACTGGAGAGTATATAAAGTTGCACCAAAAAGGAACCCACAGAAATACACTCAGTTCCATCATGGGAAAAAGAAAAGGCCATATTGCTGTACTTATTGCTTTATTGCCCTCTCCCACCTCAAAAAAAAAAAATCCATAGCTTCATAGACCTCATAATCATCTCTGCTCTAATAGAAAGATAAGGCAGGGGAAAGGAACAAAAGAAAAATTTCCCCAATATAGCTTCCTTTATGGAATGTAAGAACTTTTGGAAAAGATAAGAATGTCTTAATTAATTAGTTAATTAATTCTCCAAACATATATTGATGTCCTACTATACTAATGAGGCTTTTGTTCATCCCTGGATGAACAAAAATGAAGACTGAATCTCCAGTCAAGTTCAGGTATGTATGACCAGCCATTAACAAACTTGTAAAACAGTACTTTTGGTGCATTCAGGCTCTTTTTTCCCCAACATTGTTTCTTATTTTCCATTATTCTTTTCTCCTTTTAGTCATCTACCTTCAAAGGTTCCTCTCAAAAATCCCTGACAACATTCAATGATCTGTTTAAATGGCCTATTTAAAATAACCAAAATAGGACAAGAGAACATTCCTTATAGTAAAAAACTATAAATTTAAACAAAAAGGTTACATTATACTCAGTGAAATCCCAAGCAAAACAAGAATGGCTGATTTCAATTTTTTAAATAAAATGTTTTAAAAGTCCCCATTTGTTTCTTTCCAATCCATTTCACAGGCAGCTGAGAGAGCACACATAATAAAATGTACTTCTAATCATGTCATCTCCCCCATGAAAACCTTTTAACACCTTTTTAAATAATCTTAAGATAAAAATCAAATCCTAAAAGTAGCCTTCTAAGTTTTGTATGGCCATCTACTTTCCCTCTCCTTTTAGCTCAGTAAGTACCAACCAGCTAGGCTTTCTTTTAGTTATTAAACAGTGGATCTTTCCACATCAAGAGATTCTAAGTACCCCTTGCCTACAATGGTTCAGGCATTCCTCTACTGTCCTCTAACTCTCAAGCCCCCTCTCTACCCTCTCTCCCTCTCTCTCTTTCTCTCTCTCTCATCATCTGCACAATTTACCTCTCAGTTCTGCATTTAAAATATCAGTTCCTTGGAGAAAGAAAAAATCTCCCTCCTCCTCCATTATTCTCTCTCATACCACCATGTGTCCCCTTCACCCATAAGACTTCTCACACAGGGGTTTTATAATTGCTTATACAATTACTATTTAATTTCTTTCTCCCCTCTGTACTGTAACCTCTACAAGGGTAGGACAGTGTTTGTTTTGTTCAATACTATTTGCCTAGTATGCAGCACGGTACTTAGTAGATACTCCGTACGTATTTATTGAATGAATAAGTTAACATCTAGACTGTTAAGATTAATAAAAATGAGAACACAAACGTGTTCATCATAAGTCATGATTTCTGAAATTAGACTCAAATTAGATCTGAGTTTCTTGACAAATAAAATGAAAAGAAGAAATTGATCAGCTGGGATCAACTATATAAGGTGAATCAAACCATTTCTTCAAGCAACAAAACCTGTCTGATCAAAAAATGTAGAAAACTTTCTCAAAGAGATAACATCCCTCCACAGGACTGAGCATAGTTTATAATTACACATGTGTATGACCCTTGATGGATGCGTCGTACGCTAGACTACAAACTTCCCAAAGGCACAGACCTTGTCTGTTTTATTCACCATAATATTCCAGAACATAACACAGTGCCTGAAATATCAGGAGATGCTGCTAGTCGTTCCTCCTTTATTAACCCATTTATTCTTTCATTCAACAAATATTTACTCTGTAGTTATTATCTGGGTGACATGGTCCAAGATACTAAGGAAACACCATGAGCAAATGATGGAAATAGTATACCTGATCATTTTTTAGCAACAGTAGTCACAAATTCCATATGGCTGTTTTGGGGCTTTGTCGCTTTTGCTTCTGTTGTTGGCGTTAAGTATGAGAGAAAACATTATAATGTGTGAAGTCATGAAACAACAAGTGTAACAAAACTTTTGCACAAACTTCACTTTTTAAAGGTTCAGTGTGTTTCAGGAGTAAAATGTGAAGTGACCAGAGGCGATGAGAGGGAGCAGGTCCCTTAGTACCCCTTCTCTCTGCTGAGTTAACGGCAGAACCTGAAGAAACAAACACTCAAGTCTGTATTTGCTGGTGATGGCGGGTAGTGCCAGAGTACCTCTGTGCTCACTCTTGTTCTAAAACGTTCTGCAAAAATGAAGCTGGTTCGCCAAATTGTCTTTTCTTTATAGCAGAAGACAGCAGAGATTCAAACACTTATCTTTCTTCTCTGAAATCAACCTAGTGCTTACAGTATCCCAAGTCCACGTAGCTATTATCATGTGAAGTCCTTTACAGTTAGTAACTATACGGAAATACATAGAAGGCATATGCGGGCACCAAAACCAAAGTCATGATTCTTGGGCTATAGCTCCTCAATGTTAACTACACTTAGGACATTCTACTCTAATTTCCTAAAGTAGGATACACCAGTCATCTAAAGAAATGAGTAATCTGATCCCTTCTCCTTCAAGGGCATGTTTTGAAGCACTAAGATTAGAAAGAGGCAATTGAAGGGGCAACAGAGTGGCTCAGTCCGTTTAGCGTCTGACTTCAGCTCAGGTCATGACCTCATGGTTTGTGAGTTCGAGCCCCACATCAGGCTCTGTGCTGACAGCTTGGAGCCTGGAGCCTGCTTCAGATTCTGTGCCTCTCTCTCTCTCTCTCTCTCTCTCTCTCTCTCTCTCTGCCTCTCCCCTGCTCATGCTCTGTCTCTCTCTCTCTCTCTCAAAAAAAAAAAATTAGTAAACACTAAAAAATAATTCAAAAAAAAAACCAAGCAATTGAAGATAACTCCCTGTGGATTATCTGCATGTGTAAGGACCTCCAGCACCGTATTCCATTTCATAATTCCTCTGCATCTCATGAAATCTGATTATGAATATCAGCTTGCCTACTGCAGTTCTGGAGAGAAGATCACTCCACTTGTGCATGAAGCTGGGCAACAGGTAAATTCAGTCTTAACCATGAAGCAAAACTGGATGGCTGTTTTCTGCTGGAGGGATACACCCCTACTAGCTGTTGAAGTCATTTAATCACTCAGGACATCATTTTCCTTCACACAAAATGGGGACAAAAGTGTCTTGTCTATTCCACAGAGTTTTCTAAGGATAAAGTGATTCCACGTATGTGAAAATGTTCCCCAACATTTCGAGGGGGATGGTGAGGCATGTGGGTAAGCCCTTCAACCTTGATGAGCAAAAAAATACTCCACCTTTTCCAGGCACGTTTTTCCATGTTCTTCCACTCAGTTTTCCCATGGGATACGTGTGGAGTTTTTCAGTGGAGCATTAAAAGAAGGCTTGCACTTTCTACGCTCACCAATGTTTATCACTAGAAATATATTTTAAATACACAGCATACTTCTCTTTTGCCTGGAAATATCTATACTTAAATCTCCCTGGATGAAAATATTAGAAAAATTTCTATGTGATTTTTAAATTAGTTCAACTTAATCTTAGCTCTGGTTATTATCACAATGTAAAATCTATTTGGATATTTAGGGGCCCCTGGGTGGCTCAGTCAGTTGAGCATCTGACTTTTGGTTTCGGCTCAGGTCATGATCTCACGGTTCGTGGGTTCAAGCCCTGTGTCAGGCTCTGCACTGGCAGTGTGGAGCCTGCTTGGGATTCCCTGTTCTCCCTCTCTCTCTGCCCCTCCCCTACTTGCTCTCTCTCTCTCTCTCTCTCTCTCTCTCAAAATAAATAAACATTTTTAAAAAAATTATCTGGACATCTAAAAATATATAGAATACGGAAGGGAAGATTTATTTATTTATTTACTTACTTATTTATTGCAAAGCAGGGAAGACTATCAATCAGAAAAACCAAAATAACTACAAAAACAAAACATAAAATTGCACATTCTTCTCTTAGTCAAAGGGTCGAAATGAGAGAATCTCATTTCAAAACTTAAGCAATATCTAAAGCGAATGCGTCACAAAAGCTTTTTTTTCTATCATTTATCTCAGATTTTCCTTTTCAGCAACATTTTTGAAAGTAGAAATAATGTTGGTGGTAACTTCCTTTTAAAAGGCCCAAAATGGAGTCATTGTACTATGCTCCACACCAGCACACCAAAACTTATCACCTTACCTAACTGCATTGTCAACGTCTCCCTGGAGTACAATCTTAAACCGGTCAATCCGAATTTCCTGGTCAGCACTAGTGAAATTTGCCTGTTCGACCCCTTCTGTCCTCCAAAGAAAATGAGGTAATCTGCTCTTTCCTTGTCCCTGCTCACTTCAGCCCATAAAAGTCTCCTGCTGTCTTCAGTTCTTTGGAGCTCCTTTCTATCTGCTAACATGGGATGCTGCCTGATTCATGAACCACTGAAGAAATCCAAGAAGATCTTTAAAGTTTACTCAGTTGAATTTTGTTTTTTAACAGCTTCATCTCGTGTCTAGAAAAATAGAGCAGAAAATTCCCCACCCCTGGTGCATTGGGTGTAGAACTGAATAAATTATTTAAACAAACCATAGCACCTATGCTTGCACTGACTTTTGAATGATTCTCTTTGATATGAGTTACTTCCCTGTAGTGGGCACTCAGCTCTAATCTTCACTGTCCTTTATTTCTCAGTCTTTTCTACTTCACAGTCTGTTATATGTCATAGAATTATCAAAGCCCTAGTTGATTTCTTGACTGTGAGAATGGAAAGGCTTATATCTAATCTGTTTTTAGTACTTTACCTAAACAAGAAAGTGCATTCACTCAAATCCATCATTCAAAAACATTTATTGATCCCATTGTGTACTAGAACAGTGCTAAATATATGAGATAAAGAGGTTAAAGGCCACAGTTTTGCAAGCAAGGATGTCACCGCTCAGTTGATATAAACAATTAAGGAAACAATTACTATGTAGATATACAAAACAATCAGACACACACACACACACACACACACACACACACACACACACACACACACAGATTATTACAGAAGCACAGATGAAGGGTTTCTAACTCAGATATGCCCTGATTGGAGGCTGTTGGCCTGGGGAAGCTCTAGGCAGGCTAACAAGAAGCAAGGCATCTTATACGATTGGTTTATTTCAATAATAATTGTATTTTATAGTATATCTGCTTAAAAATAGTTTCCAAAACCATTTTGGTAACTTACAATTGTACATTTACATGCTAAATTAAGTAATACATATTCACTAAATATCTAGATCATTTCTAAGTAAGATTAAACACTGAAATATTAATTACTAAGCATACATTTAAGTTTATATACTTTAGCTGCTTATTTTACTTGGTAAAAAGAAGCTAGATATTTGAAACCATTAATAAACACGTTCTTTTTTGCCACAATGAGAATCTGTACTATAAGAAAGCAAATCCCTATGAAAATTATGAGATGGTATATTCATAAACTTTGCCAGTCAGCTACAAAATGCTGGCATATGACACATAGTTCATAATTACCTATGTCTTAGCTTCCTCTATAAAGTCAAAGTTATTACTAGTTAAAAATTATAATCAATGTGTGTAAATGAAACTATAAGAAGAAACAAGGGCAAAGGGAAACAATTCTGTGTGCCCAGTATGCAAGGTATATACAATGTGTTATTGTTAAGGAAAAAGGAGGGTAATTTTATCATAAATTAAGTCCACTGGTTGCTCCAGAACGAGGAAGAAAAAGGTATATAGGACAAAGCCAGAATGGATTTGGAAAGTTGTATAAGTTTTGCAAAAAAAAAAAAAAAAAAAGAATTCAATCTCTAGCAGTCAAAGCTGACTAAGAGTTGAAGGGTTTTTTTAAAAATGAGCTTTAGTATCAATAATATACTGATGCAAAACTAGTGTTTGTTTTTCTGTTAAAATGACAATTTCTTGGGTTATTGCTATGCTCTTAATAAGAGGTTATAAAAGATATTCTTTACCATTTTTTTAAGTAGGCTTCAGGCCCAAATGGGGTTTGAACTCAAGACCCTGAGATCAAGACTTGCATGCTCTACCAGTTGAGCCAGCAGGCATTCTGCTTTACCTTTTGAATAATCCACTATTAAAAAAAAAAAATTCAATAGAGTAAATGTGAAGGTCTAATTGGCTTTATTAAGCAATTCATGAATTAAGCAGCATCCCATCTAGCAAGTAGGGGGGAGCCTCAAGGAGCTGTACCAAATGGAAGGTTTTTAGAGGATGGTATGGCAAGAAAGTTATTAGCAAAAGAAAGGGAAGGACTGTTCTAGGCAAGATCATCTGCCTTTGTGGGGAGGTCTTATTAGGTAGATCACCTCACAAAACTAAACCTTACAAAGCTAAATTTGATTTTTTTCCTGTTAATCCATCTCATGTCAGTTTGATTCTTAATCCAGATAGAAAGACCTTGACAGGTAAGCTAAAATTCTTCCTTCCCAACAAGGGGTTCAGAACAAATATCCCCAAAGTGTGCTATTTAAGCATGTAGATTATTTTAAGCTAATGGCAACTAAGAATCTGTAGTTTTAGGAGGAGTATTTGGCCCTCCCCTACCGACCAAGAAGAATCTAAATTGGGGATCTCCCCCAGAATAAGAGTTACCTCTAATAAATTTTACCTAAGTGCTTTATCTATATGGCAGGGCAAACAGCTAATTAACAATCATCTGTTCTCCTTGTTGCTCTGTAAATTGCCCTCTTCCCCTTTGAAGCCCCTATTCTAATCCTTCACTCAGAATGGCATATATATCTCATTTTACCTTTCTTTCATTGAACTTCTCATGAATGTGAGGTTGCCATACACAAAATTAAATTTTATTTTCTCCTGTTAATCAGTCTCATGTCAATTTAATTCTTACACCAGCCAGAAGAAGCTGATGGGTTCATGAGATTGCTAACCCAAGATCAAGAAGAACAAGAAGTTAATTCCACAGGACTGTATGAATTTATGAAGGATGATTATAGGTTTTGTTTGGAACATTACTTATGTTTAGTGTTCTATTTCCCAGATATAAGGAATCCTTTTCTCTTTTTCCTGTAGACATCTATAACTCATAAAAATATTTAGCAGATTATGCTTTTATAAATGGAAGTGAAACATTTACCTTTTTATCCCTTCCTAATCTCCCCCAGAATTCAGAAACATTTGTGTATTCTCATTTCCATGGCAATATAATTATTTGCATAGGCTCGATACAAATCTGTCTTCCTTATAACAGAACATAATTAAAAATATTGATTATACAATCAAGACTTTGACTGTAATGTCATATTTGGAATGATGTGCATAGAATCAGATATAACCAGACAGTTTTAAGGAACTAAGGTCAACTTTAAGGAACCAATGCTTACAAAGTCCTCTTAGGAAAACCAGCCTGGTGTCTGGTTTATATGCTTCCAGCCTTACCAGTAAGTAAGGAAAGTCACTCCTGGAAGACCCAGAAAATAGGATATATTGGGGAGCTCAAAAAGAGAGGAATTCATGCAAATCTATAAGTACTACAAGTAAAACCTTGTGACAAGTTCTTGTCTCAGCTTCCGAGCCTCAAGAGGCTTTTAAAAGTCCAGTCGACAACTCCTTATAGAAACTTCCAACAAAGCAAAGTAGGTTTACATGGGTAATTACCATTCTTGTTGCACCTATGTAAGTAATCAGGTCATATCTAAGAAAACCAAGTTTGTTTTGTAATTGAAAATAATCTTGCTTTGATTATCACTGATCAAAAGTGAGGTGACTATAGAGAGAAATTTTTTTTTAATTTTAGTTTTTTAATTTACATCCAAATTAGTTAGCATATAGTGCAACAATAAGAAATTTTATGTTTCAAGAGGAAACTATAGCACAGCCTTTTGAGTTATCAAATTCTGGTCCTGTTCATTGTCTCTGAGTTATTTTTCACCTCTTTATAAACTTCATGATGTTACCTCCTACCCGTGAAGTATATGAGATCCTGTCATCTTACACAAATTGTCAATACTTGCCAAATTAAAATTTTTGTCCGTTTCCTTCAACATCTGACTAAAACCCTCCAAACAAACATTTCCAGTTTTTCTCCTACTCTCCTGACTTGGGAGTCACTGAGAATTAAAGCCTGACTGCCCAGATCCCTACTGGAACTCTCCATTATCTTCCTAGCCTTTCTCCCCAGGATCTGAAGAAGAGCCATGAGCTGATGCCAGATGACTTGATATAAACTTCAAAGGGCTCATCACTCAGCAGATCACATATAGGCACCTTCAGGCCCCAAGTTGCAGCCGTATGGATCACTGAGGAAGTTCATCAGAAATCCTGCATCTTCCATGCTCTTCTGGAAAATAACTAAACCTGTCGTCAATCTCACCCAAACCTCTCTGATATCTATGCCATCACCAAAACATTCCAACTGCAAACTGGGAGATCTATCACATTGCCATTGCCATCCTCATTGCACTATCTACAGACACATCAAGACCAATGTCTAGGAATCTTCTTGATTGTCTACTTTCTGGACTCAGGAACTGGATTTATAGACTGTTCCAGTCATTAATGTCTGTTCTCCTTTTTATTCCCATAGGAATCCTCCTTGTTAAATACCCAACTGCTCATACCACCCAGCAAATAACCTCTACCCACCAAGTCTCAGTAGATGGTTCAACTTGTCCTTAAATAACACAAATCTGCTTTAACAAACTACTGTGCTAGTTTTCTTAAGTGGTTCAATGCAATGCCTGGTTTCCCTAGAACAAAAGGGAGGACTGACCAAGACCAAGGACCTTAATTTTCTTTCAGGCTAACTAAATCTTAGATAGGCTTCTTCCTGCCTCTAGACCCCTGACCCCGCTGTCTCAGAGCATCTGCTTCAAGAAAACTCATTGTAAATTCTGTCTCATTACTCTTCTTATGTAAAGCTTTTTAAAAGCCTCTCACCAGTTCTACCTTCTAGGAATGTCTTTCTTACAAACCTGGGAGCCATCCTTCTAAAATATAAACATTAAGGAGGACAATGCCCCATCTCCCAGTTTCTGTGGAAGGGCTATGAGCCTAACTTTGGCAGGCAGCTTACTCCAAGTTGTAAAATTATCTCTTGTCATGAAGATACACAAAAGTTTATTTTTCCTTTGGATAAAGACAATTAGCCAACAAAGATGACCTAAGATCCTTCCTACCCCAGCTCTCTGCTACAGTAGAGCTGAGCTCAGACATAGAGTCTCCCACAAACTATTGTAATAGCCTTGAGTAAAGTCTTCCTTGTCTGTTTAACATTGTCCCGCGTTTGACAGAGGCTACCATGATCTATCATGAAGTATCTAATAGTTATGATAGACCAAGTGGAGTAAGCCAGTTCACAGCAATCTCAACAACCTTGGACAAGTTATCCTCTCTGAGCCTCAGTCTACTCACCCTTCCAAACATGGGTGCTACCATGAGATTTTTGTAAAGATTAAAATCACTGATGTTTGTAAAACCTAGCTCACTGCCCAAAGAATCTGACAATCTAAAACACTTGTTAATCCCTCTTCTTCCCAACCCATCTCCTTAGCCAGTCACTTAACACACCACAAGATGATTTATTTGTTTTACATGTTATTTGTCATAGATATCAGAAACTTTTTAAGAGATTGCACTTAATCTGCAGTTATTCTTTTAATGAATGAATGTCAGATCTAAATTCCCTGAAGAGATGATGCCTCCCGTTGTTCAAGGCAGTGCCCTTTGCAGGCACCATTTTGGCAGTCCGGAAGTAGACAACAATCTGGAGGAGCTGAAGGGTCAGAAAGACCAGGAATGTGGAGAGTGAACAGAAGCAGCAGAAGAGCTAAAATTGAAAAGCAAGGATTTATACACTTCCACAACCCAACAAGAGCCTCTCCCAGATTAGAAGCTCCCTAAGGCCTACTTCTGCTTCAGGCAACCCATGCTGTCCTCTCTATCCTGAACAGCATCTGGAGGCATTCGCCCCAGAAGCTGCACTCTCTGACCGGATTCTCTTTTAAACCATGTATTGTTTTTGGCTAACAACCTATAATCCTATTTTATGAAACAGTTTCAATAAATGCAATCTTTTGTCATTTTCTAAAATTAACTCTCTCCCTTTATTAATACTTGTTCTTTCACATTGGGAAATGTGAATAGTAAGTGCCCTTTTCATTGGTTTCATTCATCTGTTAAGTATCAAGGGGCTAGTACTTCAATCAATACATGCAATCTTTTGGAATTAAATTGCCCTGTTAGGAAGCCAGAGAAAATGTCTTCATGTGATGAAACACTTTGTGTTTGTCTCAGTCTCCTTTGCTCAATTGTTTTGGAACAAATACACATTTTTGCCTAATTTAAATATCACCTGTAAATGTTTATAATCATCCTCAGACATCACTATGTAAGGGTGGGAGGAGTATCTCCTATTTCTAAAAATAGTATTGTGGTTCTGGCAGCATTTTTAAAAAATTATTTTGGTAAACTGAATCACATTAAATGTAGAAGAGGCTCAGATTGTTTAAATAACATTTGTGATTACGGGAATTGGTCTCAAAACTCAGATCATTGTTTACCTCAGTGGAGGGTGGGCTATGAAACTACTCATGATCTCCCACCCCACTAACTTTGGTGTCTGATTTCCTCCAGCCATGGAGAATCAGTAACAGCTCTAGGGCTGGGGGAACAAAGGGAAGAGGTTAAAATTATTAAAACCTAGAAGTTGGAAAGAGGGTCTCTCACATAAACCAGTGACAATAAAGTGCCATGAACTCAACCCTCCATACCACAGGTTCAAACACAAGTACACTCACAGTATAAAATACTCACATTACAACGGAATTTATCTTCCTTACTGAGGGCCTACTCTGTATTGCCTCATGTAATATCTAAAACATATATTAGCAGTTCAAAGTATGGCTCAAGAATCCCTAGCATCCTCAGAACCCTTTCAGGGACTCTGCAGAGTCAAAACTAATTTTGTAATAGCGCTAAGAAGTTACATGTCTGTCTTCGTTGTACTGGTATTTGTACTGATGATGTGAAATTTATCACAGGAAAATCTCATGGCTCCTAAGCATGAATCAAGGCAGTGACACCAAAATAAAAATATATCAGTAATAACTATAGTCTTAATAGCCATGAACTCGCATGTAAGAAAAAAATTAAAAGCCAGCCTCACTTAAGAGTGTTTTTAATGAAGCAGTAAAAATTATTAACTTTATTAAATTTTACCTCTTAAATGCTCATCTTTTTAATATTCTATATGATTAAATGGAAAGTACACATAAAGCCGAGGAAAGGTGTGTGATTATTTGAGTCGCAAGCTGCACTTAACACTTTTTTCATAGAACACATTTTTTCTGGAAAGAACAGCTGACAGTCAAACAGTGGTTTTCAGACTTGGGTATTTGGCAGATGTTTCTTGAAAATGAACAAAGTGTACTTGTCACTTGAAGAAAAACAACTAACAATATTTGTGGCCACTGATAAAATTTGAACTTTCAAATGAAAATTAGAATTGTGAAGACTTGTATCTACCACCATGAGCTTGACAGCTTTCCTATATCTAAAGATTTTTCTGATCTGATAGGTGGCGAGTTTAACAAATGTGATTTTTGTTTATATCCTGCGATAAAATGTGTCAACATTTAGGAGGCCTGCATAACTCAGTAAACCAATATTTTCCAAATGATCCATGCATAATGCATAAAATTATATGTGGGTGAAAGATCCATTCAAAGTGCAAAGCAGACGGATGGATTCTAATATTACACAGTACAGAATGTTCACCAATATGGTTTAAGATTCCAGATTGTAACAAACCTTTAATAAACTACCACTTGCTCAGTTTGGGTATCTATCAAAGGAGAATACCCACAACTAAGGGTAAAGTCTATAAGAACCGTCTTCTCTTTTCCAACTATGAATCTGTGTAAGGTCACTTTTTCTTCATCCACTTCAACCAAAACAACATATTGCAATAAATCATATATAAAGGGTACATATGACATTCCTGCTGTCTTAAAAGACATTAAAGAGATTGGCAAATATAAAATAATGCCACTCTCTGAAGCTTTTTTTTTTTAAAACACAGTTGTTTAGTTAAAAATATGTTTTTTATGGGGGCACCTGGGTGGCTGAATCAGTTAAGCATCCGACTCTTGGTTTTGGCTCAGGTCTTGATCCCATGGTTTGTGAGTTCGAGCCCCACATGGAGCTCCGCACTGACAGTGCAGAACCTGCTTGGGATTCTCTCTTTCCCACTGTCTGTCCCTTCCTCACCCATTCTCTCTGTCTCTCTCGAAATAAATAAATAAACTTAAAAAAATGTTATTTATGTTAATATATAATGGGCTTATTATTGCTATTTTAAAATAAATATTATAGAAATATTTCTCAGTTTTAATATCTAATATGGTAAATATCTATAGATATGCAACTCATATAAATAAAAGCTTTTGAAATCTTCAGTAATTTTTAAGAGTTAAGGGAGTTTTGAGTCGAAATGCTTGAGAACTGCTACTTTAGATATATCATCTCATTTTATCTTTAAGATATTAGATTATTACTGTATTTTCAGATGACTTGCCTAAGATTCAGAGAGACTAAGTAACTTGCTGAAGGTCATTCAGCCAGTTGTTAAATGCCAGAGTTTGTAATAATTAGCCATTGGGTATATGTATATAGTAGATGAAAATAGCACAAAACAGCCAGGTAGAGCAAACAGGAAAACAAAACAAAACAAAACAAAACAAAACAAAACACACCCACCCACACACACACACACACACACACACACACACACAAATGGACAGTAGGCATCTTATAGTTGATCGAGAGGAAAACATAGGAAAATGAAGTTTATAAAATACATATTTTTGTTACCAGTTCCACAAAAATCTTTGCATGGCCTAAAGTTCTACTGGGGAATCCTGTTATCACCCAGAGGGATATCCAACATCATGCCAGCTTTTGTGAGGGTTACAGTGCATTTGACTGGGATTGCACTGGTTACCTATTTAGAGCTTTTAAAAGCTATAGTGGATGGCCGAACAGGTTTGTCACCAACTGACTTAAATCCTTGGGATGATAAGTATACCATCCAGCCTTCACCAGTAAATGCCTAAGGAAGGAAGTATAGTAGGGCTTACATTCATGGAGTACCTGTGGCCTGGATGGTGCCACACATGTTACATCTCATTTAATCCTCACACAGTCCCTAAAAGGTAAGGGGTTTCCTCATGTTTAAAACAGGAGCAAGATTAAGGCTTCAAGAGGCCTTGTGAGGATGAAGATCAGTGAGTGCAAAATAGCCCCCCCCCCGCACCCCCCCCGCCCCCGCCCCCCGCCCCGGCCTCAGAACACTGGGTCCTACATAGAGGCCAAATTCTGAGAATGAGAGATAAAAGGGACAGACTAGCAGATCAGTTAGAACTATAACAACCAAGGCCTGATTACCCACATGGCCACCTCCATTTTAAGTCACAAAGATTTGGTTTAAATGATAGGCTAAATTCTGTAGCCAGATGTCTCCAGTTGTCAAAAGTGTAGCGCTATGGAGACCAAGATTTAGGCCAGCCCTGACAATGAGAGACATTTTTAAGAATAAAGATATTACCTTTAAAGATTATTAGCATTCTACTATGCTCACCTCCCTACTGTCACTTAAGATGAATTTTTCATGTATTAAATTTGCATAATTCATAATTCTAGGTTTCTCTATTTTTCTGACAGCTAGGTAACTAAAGATTGTAAGGGGAACTAAAATTCTATGTATTTGAGTGTGTGCTGTGTAAAATATCCTAATTATACGTTTATAAGTTACAACATTTGTGTCTTTATATGTTACAGTAATTAATGCATTAAGGATAACACAAACAAATAATTGTGTTTCTTTTCATGGGAGTGTAGTGAAGACAAGAATGGATGTTTTCCATAAATGGAAGCCTATCAGCCCATTTTTTCTCTATTCCTGGGCAAGAGGATAGATTTTTACCTGATTTCAGGAGAAACGTGCTGTCCTGCTCTTTATGCTGTCACCACCTACCACCTGATCCCACAGGGCAGCTGGACACTCTAACAGGTCACTGCCAGCCTTGGGACTTTTGACAATGTTCAGAGTTCATTCCCTTGAGGCCACAAGCCCCCAGGATATGATTTTTATTAGAGGACGAACCAGAAAATATGTTGGATTACAGGTGCTGAGATCTAGTCCTGCAATATTCGTGCACTGTTAAGAGCCATAGAAAGGTTTTACAAGAGATGTTTTATAAAATGCTAAATAGGATTAACTTGAGAAACAGGACAAGATGAGCTAATTAACGAAGGTACAGTGTGGCTTAAATTGTGATGGGAGACTTGAGGTGACTCACTTGGTCTTCAACTTTTCCGTTTTACAATGTTTCTGCCAAGGATGCTTCTAGAATTCCCCAGTTCCATGTTGTGTTTCTAACCCTCTAAGATCTATTGCAAGAGTTGTCTTTCAGGTGGCAGTAATCACAACTGAGTCTTCCTTCCTCAGGACTAAGGCTGCTGAGTTTGTTTTTATGGGTCACTCAGACATTGCTGGTGTAAGGACATTTGTGTTTATGTCTTATCTCTTTTGTACATGGGAACCTTCTCTCCACCCGCTTCCAGTTCCCATATTGAGGGACCTCTATTAGCGGAGCACTCGATGACTCATAAATTTGATATAAAACCTAAGCTGGGACAGCCTAACTTCAGGAAGCATGTGTTACATTCTATTCTTGCAAGCCTTCTGTTTTACAGAAGCTGGCTGCCTCACTCCTCCAGAGTTGACTGTCCTTTTTGTTTTTGTTTTTAGGTTGTCTGTGATCGGATAAACCTACCTAATTCTGGGATGCAACTTTATTTATTTTTTTAATTTTTTTTTTTTTTTGAGAGAGAGAGACAGTGCAAGTAAGCCAAGGGCAGAAAGAGAGAGAATCCACAAGCAGAGGGGGCATGGAGAGGGAGAGAGAGAAGCGGGGCTTCGTGTTTTTGTGGGTTTTTTTTTTACCTGACGCAGGGATCATGTTCACCCCAAGCAGGGCTCAAACTTACAATCATGACCTGAGCCAGTCAGGTGCTTAACTGACTGAGCCACCCAGGTGCCCTGGGATGCAATTTTTAAAAGACCACTATTGTCACACACCTAAGTCATGTTTTCCAAAAGCCCTAGTAACAAGTTGGTGTTTTGACCTCATTCTCCATAATTCCTTTGTCTCTGATTGAATAAAGAAAGGAGCTGTTAGAAATTGTCATTCTAATGCCCTAGTTCAAGGACTATAAAATAGAAATAAAGAGTGGAACTTGGGTAGTAAAATAATACCTGGAGATTGAAGCATCTGCCGTAGCCCAGGAGAAGAGTGTTTCTACATTTGAAATAAGAGCGAAACATTTGGCTTCAGCAGCATATCTGTATTGTGTCTTCCAATTTGGACGATTTTGTTTCCTTTTGTTTTGCTTGCTTTTGTTTTTAGCTGATATGTTCTGAAGGGGCAGCTTTAAGACTTAGGCTTTAGCAAGTGATTATCATGTGGCACTTGAACCCTGTTGGGTCACAAAGTTTATGACAGCTTCAACCATAGATAAGTGGCTCTTTTGTAAAGGCTGAGCTGCAGGCACCAGGCCACAGCAACACATCCAGACATCTGCCATGAGGGCCTCAGGAGGAGGCTGCTGCAGTCTGACCTTGAATTTCCCAAGAGTGGCTTGGCCTCACGTTGAGTGCAATGCTCCTAAAGCATCAATGAATGGGCAAAAATATTCCATTTTACCGTTTTGCAGACAGATCTGTGGTGCAGTGGAGTTCTACAGAGCATTAGTTAGCATTTAGATCCAATGTTAGTACCATGTCTGGGTAGACAGTAAGGGATTGATCCCCAGCCCCAGATTCCACTCTTCATTCAGGAATCAGAAGAAAACTATGGAGCAACTATTCTTAAATTCATGAACCTTTGCCTACAGGTGCAAGAGCCAGCCCACCATTTGGTTTGAAACTAGATTCAGATTTTAGATCCAAATTAGGTTTCACTCAGAGAAGAGGAGTAGATTTTGTTAAGTATTAACTAAAAAGTCATGGGATCCTTATTATAAAGAAAATGCAGCAACTTCCTGGAGTGCTTCAGTCTTTCTATTCAAATAGGAACAAGTGAAGAATGAAAATCAAATAAAGAAAGGCATCGTGGTTAAGCAGAAGCAAGAGAGAGGTTACTTACGAGGATGGTTGGAATATTAACTAAACTAAGTAGACATGGAAGAAATCAGAATTTAAAGATCACAATAGAGGGGCATGAAATGCAAGAGTCTAACTGCTCTCAAAGTGCTAGAAAAAGGGGACATGTTCTTATGCAGTGGTTCTCAAACATTACTTATGCTGGGATTACTTGGGGCTGCACCCCAGACCAAATCAATTACGATCTCTGGGGGTGGGATGTGGCATCAGTGTTTTTAAACCTCCTAGGAGGTGCCAACATGCAGACAAGTTTCAGAAGCAATGTTTAAACAGGGGACTGTTTAATTGTTTCAATTCTTACTAAATCGGAAAGAGGGCTTAGCAGGGGAACAAAATCTAGCAGAGGAAGAGAGGAAAGATATCAGAGTATACTGAAATGACTCCTCCAGAGGGAGCCAGGATCCAGAAAATTATTAAGAAGCACCCTGTGAAAGTCACAGAAGAGGAATCCGTGAAATCAGCAGTGTAAAATATTCAAAGTATTCCTGAGTGAACTGCAGTGAAAGATTGCTCCTGTAGGTCGAGTGATTGAATTGAGATCATGACCAAAAAGTTTATGGAATTAGGATACTAAAGATGAAGCCTATTAAATATTAAACAGAAGCCATGAAGGGCAATTATGTGTGGCACCAAGGCCTGGATTAGATATTGATCTGACCAGAAAGTACAACCGGTAGGATTGTGCAAACCACAGAAATGAAGGCAAAAAGGATGTTAAACAATAAAATTGGGAGGCAGACCCAAAATCCATTGATTTCATATATCTTGCTTAGGAGACCCTAAAGATAGAATCTAGAAGATTATGTCAGAAAGATTTCCTGATATCATATCATTAATTCTAAGAGAATTAATCTGTTTGGTAAAGTTAGAATAATCAACTGGATACACATAGTTTCTGTAGAGGCCGCTTTTAGGCAAACAGGCTTGAGCAATGGAATGTAGAAAGAGCCCACAGGATCTCCTGGCTGAAAACAGGCCCATCAGGTGACCCACCTCAAAATATCCATAGACCCTAACTAACCAATGGGCTACTTACAACCAGACATAGTTACCAAAAAAGGGAAAATTCCATACGTCACCATACCTCCTCATCTTCCCCCGTTAAAAACAGCCCCGCCCTCCCCGGGTGGTGCAGTCAGTTAAGTAAGTATCTGACTCTTGGTCTCAGCTTAGGTTTTGATCTCAGGGTCATGAGTTCAAGCACACATTGGGCCCTGCATGGGGCTCCACACTGGACGCCACACTGGGCTCTGTGCTGGGCTTAAGCCTACTTAAAAAGAAAAAGGGTAACCTCAATCTTTGGGGCACTGGGGTGGCTCAGTCAGTTGAGCAGCCAACTCTTAATTTCATCTCAGATCATGATCCCAAGGTTGAGGGATGAAGCCCCACATCAAGTTCTGCACTGGGCATGGAGCCTGCTTAAGATTTTTCTCTCTCTCTCTCCCTCTGCTTCCACCCCCTCCCCTCTGCTGCCCCTCCACCCCCACTCACACTCACATGCATACACACACTCTCTATATATATAAAATAAAAAATAAAAGGGGCACCTGGGGGCTCAGTCAGTTGAGCGTCTGACTTCGGCTCAGGTCATGATCTCGTGGTTCACGTGTTTGAGCCCCCCTTCGGGCTCTGTACTGACAGCTCAGACCCTGGAGCCTGCTTTGAATTCTGTGTCTCCCTGTCTCTCTGCCTCTTCCCTGTTAGACACTTTCTCTCTCTCAAAAATAAATAAAACAGTAAAATAAAATTTAATAAATTTAAAATTAATAATAATAAAAAAATAGCCCCCACCCATTGCCTTATCACAGACAGTCTCTCCTTTGCTGTCCTGCCCACCACTCCCTTGCACTGTATTCAATAAACTTGTATTTTCTTTGTCCTGCCTCAGGTGAATCCCTCCACCACACCCATCACCGACTTTCACCTGATCATCACCCCACATTTGGGGGCCTCCGTCCGACCGGACAGACAGCGCAGTTTCCTTCTTGAGAAGCAGCTCTGCAGAAAGCACAGCCTGAGATCTGCTCTTCTACACTTAAGGTTTACAGGGCCACCCTCCTCGAAGGGCATAGGCGAGGCTGAGACTTGGAAGACACACCCACCTAATTCTGAGTACATAATTAGGAATCCCGCTGTTGCCTCACAACCGAGACACATTTTTTTCACCAATTCTATAATACCAACACTGGCATTTTGATCTTACCTTTGTGCCAACTTTGTCTCTGCCAATTGGTTTAGAACTTGGTTCAGGAAATGTTTATTAAATATTGACCTCCTGAAACCCTTGATACTCTCTCTATAGTCTTTACTAGACTAGGTCGATGGTTGAGACCTGATGCTCGCATTGGCAACAGTGCCTAACCACCGCCTTGCACATCATAGTACCTCCAAAAATATGTGTGAGGTGAGGAATAATGTTGCTTTTTCCTAACCCTTTCACCCTGACTTAAGAATGAGAGTCTTTAGGGGCGCCTGGGTGGCTCAGTCAGTTAAGTGTCCGACTTCAGCTCAGGTCATGATCTTACGGTCCATGAGTTCGACCCCCGCGTCGGGCTCTGTGCTGACAGCTCAGAGCCTGGACCCCGCTTCAGATTCTGTCTCCCCCTCTCTCTGCCCCTCCCCTGCTGATGCTCTCTCTCTGTCTCAAAAATAAATAAAAGCATTTAAAAAAATTAAAAAAAAAAAGAATGAGAGTCTTTGTACATTAGTCACTGACACTCACCTCCTCCACATCTAAGTACAGAGCTTTTCGAGAGAAAGAGGGAGCTCAACATTCCCCCTCTAACTGGAGCTGGTTTTTCCTAACGCTCTAGCAGCAATCATGGTGGCTTATGTTCTGAAGCCACCACCTCTCTTTAAGTGCTAAGGTCAGAATCAGTCCAAGGAATGTAGTATGAAGAAACAGTCAGGCCTTAGAGCTCAGCCTGACATTCAGCCCAACTCACCAGCAATGCAACCAGGAGAATAGGAGGCAGAATTCATAGCGAAATATAAAAAGTTTATATCCAAAATGTATCTTCTGGACAATTTCTCCTCAGTCAGATAGTGAACTTGATAAATTTGAGATTCCAAAATGAGATGTCCCTTCATATCTTCTCTTTAGAGCTGGCTTATATCATTAGCATTTTTATATCCAAACCCTGCCCCTCCACCCAACTCTCACAATAATTAGGGCCACAGATTCTTTCCCTAGGATATAAATGACCTAAAGTTGTTGTAACAGGGATCCTAGCAGTAAAGAATCCAGAGATAGTATCTCAGGGTCATCCAAATCTCATTTTTAGAAGGATGGATGTTGTGAGAGAAATTTAAGAGAGGAAAAGAGATTTTTATGTGTAGAGCAGTTAAAATCCAATGTGTAATTAAATTCTACCTGTTAAAAAGAGTCCTGTAAATCATTTTTTAGACATTGGAAAAGAATTTTTTTAGGCATTAAAAAGCATTTAGTATGTTTGGGGCACCTGGGTGGCTCAGTCGGTTAAACATCCAAATTTGGCTCAGGCTATGATCTTGTGGTTCCTGGGTTCGAGCTGGCTTTGGATCCTCTGTCCCGCTCTTTCTTTGCCCCTCCCCCACTCTCTCTCTCTCAAAAATAAACATTTAAAAAAAAACAGAGTATCTCATAATAAAGACTTAAAAAAAAATCATTTACTATGTCAATTCTGACTACCCCAAACCTAATTCCAGAGAAAGTACCGATCTCTTCCATTTTACTCAGCTTGGAATGTCTTCACTATGAATACCCATCCCTGGATGAAATGGAAACATCATCCTATGGGACCTCTGCCCAGATTATCTGTTTGTCATCTATACTCTATTATTCTCCATTCCGAGGCCCAAGAACTCTTTCCTTTTTTCACATTCATTTGATCAATCAACCTGAATTTCAAAAGATCTTTAAAAAAAAAGCCCTCATTCTATTTCTCATAAATGCAAACGAATTTCCTTGTGGCTTTTTAGAATTCCGGTGTAACTCAAGTTTCAGTCACTAAAGCCTTGTTACTCTGCTTTAGCCTAGGCTCAGTCATCAACCTACAATTGCCAGATCCTTTAGTATTCAGCACACAGATTACTCTCATTTAATGACCAGTTTTATTCCTGAATTTTAATGGGGCCTATTCTCACTTTTAATTGCTTTTAAAAATGAGATAGTTTTGAAGGAATCTACACATATTTGACACAACCATAAATATTTTAAAAAGAAAAATCTCATGCTGGAGAACCATGAAAGACTCATCAGTTAAAGTAAACAGGAAAGAGCAGTTGCAGGATTAAATTTGCATTATTTCAAATCAGATCAGGGCAATTAATATGTTAAACTCCAGTTAACATCAAAAGCACAGGATGTGTTAAACTTGTCTCTTCCATTATTAAATGACGAAAATGATTTAATTACAAATTCTCTATTTTCTCTTACTACAGAAACACTCTTCCTATGTGTCATACTAGTTCTCTTTGGTCACTGAATTTTGAAGTTTTTCCCCCCAGTTGATACTGAATAACGATAGACCCTTCAGACAGCTTCATTCTATTCTGATCAGAATCCACGCAGCTCTGTGCAACTGATCTTAGCTAGCATCCATTGTCCTTCACCACTTTGTACCATAAAGCAAGAAGTCAAGAGAAAGAACATCTTCCCTCAGAGAACTGAAAGAGGAACTTCAGAGGAAGGCCCTGCCTCTCAGATATCACACTTCTATTTTCTTCTCAGCTGCACTTCTGTCTCTGTCGGGGAAAAAAAAAATTGTTAGTAAGGCTAACAAAGGTGAGAGGTGATAGGGCAAATATAGTCAGAGAAACTTCCGTTTAAAAGACGATCTCTGCTCGCGTACTTGGGTTGCATGAAAGAGCTTGGAGAACTTTTATTTCTATTTGGCAGCCCCACTCTACTTCAAAACTGTGGTCCTGTTGCCGAGAGAGTCACGTCCGTGTGTAGGGAGGCAGCAAGACAATTAGGTTTGATAAGCCCCACGTTCTCCTGAAAGTTGTTCCATCCTTTCGTATTTTTTATTTGGTCCCTGCATTTTTAACTGTGAAAAATTTTAAACACACCAAAAGCACAAAAAGCACCTCAGAAAACACCTCTAGCAACCTTCTAGGAACATAAACACTGTATTACTTTTGCTTCAGTTGCTAAAATAAATAAGTAAAACATTGCAGATGCAGTTGGAGTTCCAAATGAAAATGGCCCCAGTTGATTTTTCTCCATCTCTCTCCAGGAACAACTGCTACCCCTGTTCAAACTGAGGACGCTCTCTCTCCATGTTTCTACATTGTAACTACTTATTGTCTATTCAGGAGCATATTGTTTTCTATTCCGGGTTTATCAAATTGATGGGCATGGTATCACGTAGCATACGTCACATTGCTCCTTGCTTTCACTGTCAGTGATGCTTTTAAATTCTATCCATATTAGTACATATCGATCTCACTTGTTTTTAACTACACCATTGTATAAATACACTGCAATCTGTCCTTCCACCCAAATGACAGTTACTGAACTTGTTTCTGATTGTTCACGTATGCTTAATGGTCTTTAGAATGTATTATGACTTATTTTACACCCCTCCCTACCTTATCCCTACAAGTCGCATCTATATTTTAATCCTGTGTCGTTTTTAAACTCCCAAATATGTTGTTGTTGTTGCTGTTACTTTTAAAGTCCTATTTATTTATTTTTTATCTCTACAATTTCTGCTTGGTTCTTTTATGTAAACTTTTCCTTTTTTCATAATATCCTGTTCTTACTTTATGTATGATTTTTATCCTTCTTTTATCTCTGATCATTCTTTAAAAATACTTAGGGGTGCCTGGGTGGCTCAGTCGGTTGAGTGTCCAACTTCAGCTCGGGTCATGATCTCAGTGTTCATGAGTTCAAGCCCTGCGTCAGACACTGTGCTGACAGCTCAGAGCCTGGAGCCTGCTTTGGATTCTGTGTCTCCCTCTTTCTCTGCCTCTCCTCTGCTCATGCTCTGTCTCTCTCTCTCTCTCTCTCTCTCTCTCTCTCTCTCTCTCTCTCTCAAAAATAAATAAACATTAAAAAATTTGTAAATACTTAAAAAAATGTTCTCGATTGCTCATTATTGGAAATTCTTGGGCTATTTATACATCCATTTGTCACCTGCATTGACTTCGCAGGGTGACTTGTTCCGTCAAGAACCTCAGACTTTCTGACATCTTCCAGTGGCAGTTTGTCCTCACAAAAGACAACTTCAAAGGGAAGTTCCATATGTACCTCCCCCACGGCTTCAGCATTCTGCCACAGGCTTTAGTTTTAGCTTGTTCTTCCAGCTTGAATTCCTCTAGGGGTCTGAAAACTTGGAATTTCTCTTCTTTACCTCTGAGGTTGGCTCTCCCTTCATGTTCTCTGTCATTATGTTTTTTTCGTTAAGGATTTCTGTGTTAGGGAAAATTGTGGGACTCTCCCTCTTCAGCTTTCCGGTGAAGACTTCCAAATATGTCCTCAGAGCTCTCTGAGCCCTACAGCCAATCTCTGTTTTCCCCAAACATTCCTTTGCTTATAAAGTGATTTGTAGAAATTATATTTGCCCATTTTATCTCTGTTTGAATATCGTTTTCCTTATTTATGCAATGTATTTTTCCTTTGAAATCTGAAATCCTTTTCCACATTTCACTACTAGGATGAAACACACTGAAAGGCAAAAAAGAAAAAAAAAAAAACCTAGAGCTTCCAGAAGATGTGTATGGTTTTATTCACAAATTTAACTTACGTGAACATTTTACTAAAAAGCAACTAAAGAAGTATTGCTTTCTAACCTTATTTCATCTATTTATATATTTTGTGTTATTTTTGTTCTTTTCCTAAGGTCATGTCCTTTCATGAAACCTGAAATAGTTTTTGTAAACAGCCTGTAGAAATATAAATCTTGTGATCAATTTTCAAAGAAAGAGCTGAAGTGAAATATGTAACAAGTTGGAGGTTTGGGACTTCTTACTTGAGACTTATAAGGGATGGATATATACTCTACAGTATGAGCCTAGGAAAGAGAACAACCCTACTAACTCATGTAGGTATTATTTCTTGATAATTGCCCTTAAAATTGGGCAAGAGGAAAAATATACTGAATGTTTGTTTGTTTGTTTGTTTTCCCTAACATTAAATAGCATTCAAGAAATCATTTTATTTCAATCCAAGGACAGATAATATCAGCTGCTTACCAGTTTTGACTTTGATTTCAAACCCATAGGATTAAAAAATATAAATCTACTTTGACTTAAAGTAAAATTTAAGCTTCCATCGTAAGTTGGCATCTATTATACATTTTTCCTGAAGCTGAAGAAAAATCCCATTTTTTTTTTTTTGGACCCTCTTACAAAATAATAACATAGAATCGGGAGACAACATTCATCCAAAGATACTCAGTTGCCTCATTGAGGAAACAGAACTTCAGAGACATTAGTTAAGTGAAAGAGCCAGGATTTGGACCTAATGTTATCAAATTCCAAACAGATTTTCATGGTATGGCATGCATTAATGAAAAGGTCTCTGTCCTAGAAGTCAAGAGATTTATGTTCAAGCTTGGACACTGCCACTCCCATCCATCCCATTTGGGATGTCTTAATGAACAATAATAAAGAATCTTTGAGTGCTGTCAGTTGGGAGCTGACCTGACATAGTTTGACCATGATATTCTCCTGTTGAATGTAAAAACTGTCCCAGAGCACCAACATCAGCAGAGGTCACTCTGGGAATATGACAGAGTGATAAAAACACAAGATCACTTTGCAATCATATCTGATCCTAGACAAAAATAAGAACAATATTCAAACCACAGAAATATCCAAACATCCCCTCTCCCACCTATCATGAGTGCCAGCTGTTTTTTTTAATCAATTACAGTTATAGCCCCACTATGTTCCTCCTGCGTCTGAGATACAAACTATTTACCCCTAGTAAAGAATTTTCCCCATCCCCTGACAGTACCCATCCACAGCAAACTCCTGCCTCCTCGACCCCTCCCTTTAGTCACCTAATAGAAAGCCAAATTCTGTAACAAATTTTCCTATAACCTCTGAATTTGACGCCCACACTTGCCCATGGGATCCTCTTATTGCATCAAGTAATCAACACAACTTCTTGTGACTTTAAGTGTCCTTGGTGGTATTTGACTGGTGAGTATCAACACTAATACATCACATATTTCCTTGGAATTCTACAGGAAAAAGAGGATGTTGGAATAACAGCATCAGTATAATACTGATAATACTCTAGAATATAATACTCGAAGGGCCCTTCCAGTTCTGTCATGCCATAGCCTAAACGTTTACTATTTCTACCCCTTCCTTTTGGTTTTGTCTGATATTCACCAAATTCCTGAGAAACTACAGTAAGATTGTTTCTACACTTTGCAAGAGAAGATTTACAGTAATTAGCACAACACTGAGCTAGAAGGCAATTTTCCAGTGGTCTCAGAATGAGACGCTGTTAAATAATCTATACAACTTTGAATTCAGAAGTACCAGAAACTAAGATTCACACTGTAAATAATCCTGTAATCATATATGCAGTCTTTATCAACTTTTCCTTCCTCTCAGGGTTTTAACCATTTTATAGAAATTGACGCATGGACAATCCCAATCAAAATTGCACCAGCATTCTTCTCGAAGCTAGAACAAGCGATCCTAAAATTCATATGGAACCACAAAAGGCCCCAAATAGCCAAAGTAATTTTGAAGAAGACCAAAGCAGGAGGCATCACAATCCCGGACTTTAGCCTCTACTACAAAGCTGTCATCATCAAGACAGCATGGTATTGGCACAAAAACAGACACATAGACCAATGGAATAGAATAGAAACCCCAGAACTACACCCACAAAAGTATGGCCAACTAATCTTTGACAAAGCAGGAAAGAACATCCAATGGAAAAAAGACAGTCTCTTTAACAAATGGTGCTGGGAGAACTAGACAACAACATGCAGAAGAATGAAACTAGACCACTTTCTTACACCATTCACAAAAATAAACTCAAAATGGATAAAGGACCTGAATGTGAGACAGGAAACCATCAAAACACTAGAGGAGAAAGCAGGAAAAGACCTCTCTGACCTCAGCCGTAGCAATTTCTTACTTGACACATCCCCAAAGGCAAGGGAACTAAAAGCAAAAATGAACTATTGGGACCTCATGAAGATAAAAAGCTTCTGCACAGCAAAGGAAACAACCAACAAAACTAAAAGGCAACCAACGGAATGGGAAAAGATATTTGCAAATGACATATCGGACAAAGGGCTAGTATCCAAAATCTATAAAGAGCTCACCAAACTCCACACCCAAAAAACAAATAATCCAGTGAAGAAATGGGCAGAAAACATGAATAGACACTTCTCTAAAGAAGACATCCAGATGGCCAACAGGCACATGAAAAGATGCTCAACATCACTCCTCATCAGGGAAATACAAATCAAAACCACACTCAGATATCACCTCACACCAGTCAGAGTGGCTAAAATGAACAAATCAGAAGACTATAGATGCTGGAGAGGATGTGGAGAAACGGGAACCCTCTTGCACTGTTGGTGGGAATGCAAACTGTTGCAGCCACTCTGGAAAACAGTGTGGAGGTTCCTCAAAAAATTAAAAATAGACCTACCCTATGACCCAGCAATAGCACTGCTAGGAATTTACCCAAGGGATACAGGAGTACTGATGCATAGGGGCACTTGTACCCCAATGTTTATAGCAGCACTCTCAACAATAGCCAAATTGTGGAAAAAGCCTAAATGTCCATCAACTGATGAATGGATAAAGAAATTGTGGTTTATATACACAATGGAGTACTAGGTGGCAATGAGAAAGAATGAAATATGGCGCTTTGTAGCAATGTGGATGGAACTGGAGAGTGTGATGCTAAGTGAAATAAGCCATACAGAGAAAGACAGATACCATATGGTTTCACTCTTATGTGGATCCTGAGAAACTTAACAGAAACCCGTGGGGGAGGGGAAGGAAAAAAAAAAAAGAGGTTAGAGTGGGAGAGAGCCAAAGCATAAGAGACTCTTAAAAACTGAGAACAAACTGAGGGTTGATGGGGGGTGGGAGGGAGGCGAGGGTAGGTGATGGGCATTGAAGAGGGCATCTTTTGGGATGAGCACTGGGTGTTGTATGGAAACCAATTTGACAATAAATTTCATATATTAAAAAAAAAGAAATTGAAGCATGGAAGTAAATTTTTTGGCATGACAGTTGAGAAATTAAATGTGGTTAAAAGCAAACGAGTGATGAAGATTCATTCATGTAGCTATAATGATGAAGTCAGTAAATCACATGCAATTTAATGATATTTCTGATACAGGATATGTAAGTTATGCATCATAATAATCATCTGGTTTTGAAACCTTTTTCTACCTTTTGTTGAGATCTGGCTGAATGAATCTGCCAAATGACAAGAATAAAACAATTTAGTAACAAGTTTGATGTCCTTTATGCAAGGGAAAACAGTCTGTGGACTGGGGGAGTTCGATGCTCGCGAGCAGTGAAGTGCTCTTCCTGCAGGATTCAGGGCAAGCGCGAGATTTATAGAGCATTAGAAGCAACAACACGGGGCACCTGGGTGGCTCGGTGGGTTAAGTGTCAGACTTCTGCTCAGGTTATGATCTCATGGTTTGTGAGTTGGAGCCCCACATTGGGCTCTCTGCTGTCAGTGCAGAGCCAGCTTCCTCTGTCCCCCTCTTAAGCCCCTCCTGCTCCAGCACACTCTCTCTCTCAGAAATGAATAAACTTAAAAAAAATAATAATAATAAACCAGCAACACAGAAACAGGGCATGATTGGCTAAGAGGTCAGGGATTTCCTTATAAGGCTAGCAAGACCTATTTTCTCGGGGAAGGTCAGCTAACCAAAGCTGAGCTGGAGGACTGGGGTTGTGTGTGTTAGGTGTGCTTGACAGGTGTTTCCCGTAAGTACAGGCAGATTTAGGTTTAGATTCGTGACTTGGGCCTGGTCACTGGAATGGCCTCCACTTTTTGGAGTTCTGACACACAAATTAACTTTATATCAGATCATTTGTATTTAATAATTTTTGATAACAGAACTCTCTGTTAACTGAAAGAAACTATTTAGATTTCAATGATGAAAGGTTGGAGAGGAAATGGTGCTAATGGAAAGGTCCATACAGAATAATCAAAGATAAACTGACTGCCAGATCAAAGAGGAATATGAACAAGCAGAGAGAAGCAACATCATCAACAGAAAGCACCTGTAAAGAAAACAACCTGTAGAGAAGCAGATCTTATTAATAATAAAAGGCTATAAATTAGATGACCTTTTTGAATTCGGACGTAAAGACATGCTTTGGAAAATTGCTAAAGCAGCCATGAAGAAATCCTGGCAAGCAGCAATGATGGAATAACTAAAGACTTTCCAGAAAGTATATATTTCCTCATATCAAAGAATATTTTAAATGTAGAATTCAATTTTTCTGCCAAATGCACCTACTACTGATGGTTTGAAGGGACTACTTTTATTTTATTAAAAAGGTGCATTTTTAGCTGTGGGGCAGTTTAGTCTGACCTGGGTAATAATCGCAGAGCTACCCACTCCTATCAGAGCTCTTCTCTCCCTCTCCTTCTCTCCCTCACACAAGTCTTGAGTAGCGTGGTTATCACCCAATATCTACCTCAAGGATTAATCAGGAAGTGGTCTTTTACAGAAACCACCTGGGACCACCTAAGAGACTACCAACAGGACATATTAACTCCTCACCATGAAGATTTTCTAAGTTCTGTAACTTTGTAAATTCAGAGTTCTAGAAATCAGATATAACCACCTAAAAAGGAGCTTATTAGGCTACAGTCACTATTACACCTTCACCTTTTATGTCTGAATATTTGAAAGTACACAGTATCAAGAAATTTCCCCAGTTACTCAATACTCTCAACATGAGAATCAACAGGGTAAATTCCTCTGGAAATTTAGCATTTTGGAAAATTTTCCAATGCTCTGGCTTCAAATTTATTAATCTTTTCCCTGCAATGTCTAATCTGCAATTAATCCATCTTGTGTGGTTTTCATTTTAGATAATGTATATTTCATCTCTAGAAGTTCCACTGGAGTCTTTTTTATATCCTCCATATCTCCCTTCAACTTGCTCATGCTTTTTTCTTCCTTGTTGAGCATATATATTTATAATAAATGTTTCAATGTCCTTGTCTACTGATTCTGTGAGTCTTGCCATTTATAGGTGCATTTCTATTGAGTCTTTTCTCTTCTGGTTATGGATAAATGTGTCCTGTCTCTTTGAATACCTAGTAATTTTTTATTGGATTCTAAACAGAAATTTACGTCATTGAGCTGGAGGGTTTTTGATTTGTTATTCTTTGTGTAACTTTAAATATTTGGGAGCTTTCTTCAGGGGTGCAGTTGCATTATTTGGAATCAGAGTGATTCTTTTGAGGTTGATTTTAATTTTGTTAGAGTGGGTCTCAAATGCCTTTAGTCTAAAATTCTACCCTACGACTGAGGCAATACTTTTCTGAGGACTCTACTCAATATTTTGTGTTAGATTATCTTTCACTCTTGCTGGTGGAAAAACAAACTGTTGCAAGGGGCGCCTGGGTGGCTCAGTCGGTTGAGCATCCATCTTCAGCTCAGGTCATGATCTTGCAGTTCGTGGATCAAACCCTGTGTCAGGCTCTGTGCTGACAGCTTAGAGCCTGGAGCCTGCCTCAGATTCTGTGTCTCTCTCATGCTCTGTCTCTCTCTCTCTCTCTCTCAAAAATAAGCATTAAAAAAAACTGTGCAAAAGCAAACTTTTAAATTGATGTCAGAGCATACAGAGTAGCATGTCCTAGTAGGGGAAAGCAGACAGGGCTTAACCAGATGCAGGCAGCATATACAGACATAGACGAGTAAACAAATTCACAAGTACCCACAGATGATGATAAGGTTGGAGAATTATGAAGACTTAATGGGACTCTCTAACACTGAAAATCCTTCCAATAATTAAAAATCTCTTAATGTTCTATACTCTTCACTTTAGAAATCTTTCCACCCATTTTAAATATCAAACAATAAGGTTGAAACCCTTTTGGTCCAGGATAGGAAAACCCAAACTCCATTATTCTCACTGTGACACAGATGAGAAGTTTTTAAAAGCTCTACAAGATCAGCCACATAACATAAGTGGAATGAGTAAATAAATAAATTAGCAACCCAATACTTAGAATATAATTGAGAACTGAAACTTAAGTATTCCAACTCCTGATCCAGCACTCTGGAATATACTTGGGGATGCATCATGGCCACAAAAATTATAATACGGGCAGGGTATTTTAAAAATCAAAACACCTAAACCCCCTGAGAAGATATTCTGATGAGAATTAGCATATCTCACATTTGTGCTATACTTTATACAGCGTTTTCAAGGAGTTCCTTCTCATGTGATCACCAAAAAAAAAACCTCCCTTTGACAACTGGAGCAGTTATAATTTTTCCTGTTTAACAAATGAGGAAATTGTGACTCAAAAAAGTTAATTAAGGGGCACCTGGGTGGCTCAGTTGGTTAAATGTCCGACTTCGGCTCAGGTCACGATCTCAAAGTTCGTGAGTTCAAGCCCCACGTTGGGCTCTCTCCTGACAGTTCAGAGCCTGGAGCCTGCTTCAGATTCTGTGTCTCCCTCTCTCTCTCTGCTCCTCTCTCTCTCAAAAATAAACATTAAAAAAATTTTTCTAATTAAAAAAAAAAAAAAGGAGTTAATTAAGTGCCAAGACATCTCAGCAAGTAGACTGGACCAGAATTAGCCTTCTGACATTGTGCTCTTGGCTCGTGTGATGTCTGTGCCACACTATTTGAGATGCCCACCACTAGACCAAGGTGAATACAGTGCAAAGACTTTTGGCCCCCTGATCATTCCAGAGTTTCTTTTTCCTATGATATTCATTTGATGTTTCTTAAAATAATAGAAAAATTTATGTATTTCAGACCTAAGTTCAAAGCTTGAATACTTCCAAGTTAGTGCTTTGTGAGATGGTCAACGGCTTTGATTTGAGAACCATGGTGATTTAACTGGAAAGTGGACTCTCCAGTCCAGGCAAACAGATTACACGTAAGACTGGGCACAGTTCTGCATGTGTGTCCACAGTGAGGTCAGTTGAGAAAGCATGGGAATTCCTACTGATATTAAGTCAGAAAAAAATCTCAAAATTGTACCGACTTCAACAACAAACATACATTTGTTTTCTTACAAACCTGAGAGTAGCCTGGGGAAGTTCTGCTTCGGGACGCAGGTCACATTCAGGTCAGCTCCACACATCCTTCGTTTTCCTTGGACCAACACTACCTGGGATGTGCTCCTCTGGAAACAATGACAGAGTGTAAGAGACAGGAGCAGAACCACACAATGTCTTCGAGGGCTTCCTCTCAAACCAGACATTGTCACAAACCAATGGAATGGAGAAGGATACCCACAGCCCCCGGTAAGATGATCTGCAAAGTCTGACAAAGGCTATGAATGTGTGATGGCAATTCATGAAGGGAGTGAAGAAGGGGGGACATTAATTCCACCTACCACACTATTTTATGTTTTATTTTATAAAACGAGTTTGTAATAATGTATCAGTATCAGGGCCAAAAAGGAAGCAGGCCCTTGGGACCATAAAAACACTAACTTAAGTCCTGCAGCGATTTCTACTTAGGAACAATGAGAATCCGTTTTTAAGCCTGCAGAACTCAGTAGTGGCTGGGTATCATATGTACTAGGATTGTGTCGTTTCCTCCATTAGAGTTACTTTGTACTCAAATCTCTACTGGAATCTTAAGGAAAATTACACAGTACAAATAATGGTAAGCTTCTTAAAAAAGTAATTTGGAGGCACATCTAATGAAACTTCATATTCATATTAAAACAAAATTGCCTACGAAGTCTGAGTGCACACTGCTCCACTCTGTATTCCAAAACAAAGAGAACACTCAGCATCGGGTGCTCGGTATTCACACATCAACTCATTTGGTTCTCAGAACAAATCTCCACATCCTCTACTCCCACCCAGCCACCCAGGGAGCAGACTGGCCCCCAAATTCACATACACATGCAAGGTAATTCAAAGACAAAGAAGAAAGAAAGAAAGAAAGAAAGAAAGAAAGAAAGAAAGAAAGAAAGAAAGAAAGAAAGGAAGAAAGAGAAAAGGAAGGAAGAAAAAGAAAGGAAGGAAGGGAGGGAGGGAGGGAGGGAGGAAGAAAGGAAGGAAGGAGAGTTCTTGAATCCCAATTTCTTTCAATTAAATTGGGCCGATCTCACCTTCTGTTTAAAAAAAATAAGTAACTACAACAGAAATCTAAAAATTGATCATTGAATTTTTTACTTGTAAATAATGAAGTTTTGGGATCTTGATGTCTTATTTACTTGAGAATATTGATGCTAAAGATCATTCTCCCCCCCTTTTTTAAATATAATTATTGTCAAGTTAGCTAATAACAGTGTATGTAGTGTGCTCCTGGCTTCAGGAGTAGAGTCCCATGATTCATCGTTTACATACAACACCCAGTGCTCATCCCAACAAGTGCCCTCAGTTTGTTCTCTGTATTTAAGAGTCTCTTATGGTTTGCCTCCCTGCCTGTAACTATGTTTTTCTTTCCCTTCCCCCATGATCTTCTGTTAAATTTCTTAAATTCCACATATGAGTGAAAACGTAGGATATCTATTTTTCTCTGACTGACTTATTTCACTTGATGCTAAAGGTTATTCTCCCACGTTGGGTACCAGAACTACTATAAATAGACACAATGAGTATACATCCTCCTAATTCCTATAATCCATGTCCATGTGTCTTGTATTAACTCTGCCACCGGGAAGAAAACTGCTAAACAAGCACCAATGAGGTGCTATGTTGCCACGTAGAGTGTCTAACATTTGTCCCCTGAAAATTATTCCTCCAGCCGTGGCCCTAGAGTAGGCTTCAACATCTCCTGTCCAAATTAATGCAGTAGTTTCTCTCCTCCTCCTCCTCTCCCTCCTACTCCTCCTTCCCTCTTCTACCCCCTCCTCTTCCTCCTCTACTTCCTAACTCCAACTTCTCCCGTACTCTGAATCTGCCATTCTCTCTAAAACCCAGCTCTGACCATGTCGCTTCATTAGATAGCAGTTAGCCAGAATGCTGCCCTCCCTGACTGTCCTAACAAGAACTGTCCTGCACCAACCCTTTCTCCTATCATAAAAGCCTTCAACACCTCACAGGTTTTCCTTCAACCCACATTTCCAGCTGCCTTTCCCATTATGTCCTTGATATACCCAGTGCCTTATGCAAATTGGACTGCTTCCTCTTCAGGTTTTGTCCGGAGGATGGAGCCCTTTGATCATGCTGCCTCCTCTGCCCGGGACACTTTATTCCCCCATCTGAACCTGGCAAGACAGCACTCAGACCCTCAAGACCCTGGTGGGTTGCAGCAGGCTCCTGCAACAGCCCCAGCAGTTTCCTTCCCTCTGACTCCACTCTATCCTGTCCCTGAGATCTTTCTAAAAGTCAAATGTCACTCTGCTCAAAATTCTTCAGTGGCTCGTCAGCCCTATGGTATTAGGTGCAAATACTTGAACACACTGGATAAAACCCCCCTTAACCTGGCCTGCTTCCACCTTTCCTGCCTCATCTGCCCCCCTTTCTATGCAGCCTAGGATGCAGTCATTTTGAACTGCCTGCAGTTTCCAACAGGGCATGCTTTCTCCCCACCCAGTAACCCTACATGTGTGCATCTTCCAAGCACGCTCGGCTGTGCAGCTGGCAGGTGAACTACTCCTTCAAAGACAAGCTCAAACAATGTCTTTCTCAAGATGCTGACCCTAAGCTTCCACCCTGGGTAAGTCTGTTGCCATCCCAATTCTGACCCCCAGATCCCCACTTCATACGTCTATCCCCCTCCGTGCGGCATTCTATTCTAACAAGCTGTGTCGTTGTTTTACTTCCTCGGTTGAACTATGAACACTGTTAGGGCTTCCCACTATACGACAAAGCCAGCAAAGACAACAGATTATAGAAAGCACTATACAAGAAGTAAAGATAAAATCCTCGCAGACTCCCTGGAGCAGAGGAGAAATCCTCCGAAGAGAGGGATTCATTCATTCACTCACTCATTCATGTATCCACTCATTGCCTAAACAAACACAGGCCCTGTGTGTCTAACCATCTCTTAGATCAAAAGACAGATTATTCCTCAGAAGGCCCACCCTGGGGATATCACGCAGTAACTGTTCTGTCAGTCTTGCCTCAAATGACTGTTAATGTGCATTCTCTTAGCAGATTAGGGCTTACAGGCATCCTGCACGTCTTGGTTCCCTCCTAGTTTTTCCTGTTAGTGGTGTTCTCAAGCCAGTCACAGCCACAGCCACACTTGGCCTTAATATACTCTGATGTTAAAGGCAGCTCTTGCCTACCTCTTACAGATGGACTTCAGATTAGGAGACCTAAATCTGGGAGCTCTGCCCTGTCCTAGAAAAGCTGGCAATCGAGTTAAGCCCGCTGGAGTCTGAGTCGTGCTCTCTCACTGCCTGCTACTGCTGCTCGAGCAGTGAGAGGCTTAGCAGCGATGCTCACCCCCCACCCCAGGGGGACCACAGTGCCACGTGCACCACATCATAGTTTCCCTGTTAGGGCATCAGGTGGTGGCTTTCTTTTCCGCATTCATTTCTTATTCCCAGGATCACAAGGTGACTTCAGATACCTCAGTTCCAGACACTATTACTGACAACAGTTATGGGTGAAGCACTTAATCCAGAATTGCGTCTGCACACAAATGCAAAATATTGGAAAAGCCAAAAATAATCCCCCAAGTTTTCACAGGCAGCTCGCTCAAGGCACATGTGGGCAGCAAAACAGAAGGAGGCAGGGAAGAGTATGTGCCTCTGAGTCTGGTGATTTGGGTTCAAGTCCTGGACCTGCCACTTTATCTTATGATTCTGGGAAAGTTGCTAGACCTCTTAGTCCCCAGTTTGGTCACCTATAAAATGAGGTATTGTTAGTTTTTATAGGAGATCTTTTTAAGAATTAAATGAGATCATTCCCAAAAAAAGTGCTTTTAAGAACACTGTTTGCACCTAAGTGCCCACAGATGCTTATTACTACATTGTTGCTGTTGTATGCAAATTATCCACAGAACAATATTCATAAAATTGTCTTTTTTTCCTCCTAGAAGCAGACACACTGGGTTCAAAGTGGGTAAAGAGAGTGCCTGGAATGTAGATCACTGCCTATCACAGAGTGCATGGTCAACAAATGATTGCTCAACACTGATTCCTTCCTTCCTATACAGTTTCAACTTTCCATACTAAAAAGAGGGAAAGAGATGTTAACAATCCAAAGTGTTTTTGATAATCCAAAAGTAATGTATATTTGGCTTACAGAAGACTGTCGACTATGCTTTATTAGAAGAACATGTCCAATGTTCGCAAAACTCAAAGTGATTCACTCAACCAACAAACGCTAATTAAGACTATGCCCCATACCAGCCACTGTGATGACTGTGTCTTCAGTATGAAAAGACCACTGAGCTCTGCCCTCATGGAGCTTCAATTCTAGTGGTGCCAACCAGGCCACCCTACAGCTTTCGTGGGCCCTAGGCACTTTTGTGTACTTCCTCCTCCACAAAAAACAGATTAAGAATTAGACTTTATGGCTGTTAGCATAAAGATGAATTATTAATATCATATATCAAAACACTTCTTTGACCTAGAAATCCATTTTTTTGTTTTTTGATTTTAAAAGAAATTAAAACATTTTTGTGGATCCCTAAGAGTATTTTGGGCCCTGATGGAGAAGGTAGGGACACACTAAAGGGAACACGAGCATAAAATATTCCAAGTGGCTTTTGTTTCTTTTTTTTGCTGAATCATTTAAAGGTAAGTTGCAGACACTATGACATTTGCTTTGAAAATCCTTCAGCAGGCATCTTCTAAATAAGGAGATTCTTCTACATATCTATAATTATCATTGTCATACCTCAGAAAATTAACATTAATTCATGACACTACAGTATTTTAGTCTATTTTATAGTTTCCAAGTACCACATCATATAACTTTTGTATTTTATATTTATACTCCTATCTTGAACCAAATTTATATTACCGAATTTATCCAATTCACATTATTTGCCACATTTATCTTTGGATGACATTTGTGCCAGAATACTCTCTCATTTTTAATGCTTAAAATGTTTCTTCTACTGAACTATTAGTGATGCTTTATTGAGACACAAAGTTCTCTATCCCATTTTCTTTCACTGTCATCCTTTGATGATTTTTTTCTTTCTCTCAAAAATCCTTAGCCCATCTCCTCTTCAGGAGTGTTCTCACGCATCCAGTTTCCTAGGCTACAATATTAAGAAAGAGAATTGTCATATTCCATTTGCTGGATGTCATTTTGTAAAGTGCATATGATAGCTACCGAAGTTAGCAGGCAGATCTAATCATACATCTTACCTCTACCATACTGTGTTCTCTACAGTATATCCTTTAGAATAGACAGCACATAAACTCAGAGCAAAACTTCCATATACATGTGTGATGATCTCATGACCTGGCAAAGACTGGTTGGGGTAATAAAGTTGTTATCAGTTTACAGACACAGGCTTAAAATATCAAGCCTGACACATCTACTTAAACCCTCTAAGTCATGGTTCCGGCTAAAAAATAGAGCTGATAACCTGTGTAAAACACCTAATGTATAAACTCTATACAATGTCTCCCTCCCCCTTCCCTATCTCTTCCCTAGTGTTCTAAGAGACCATCCTCAAGGATAATTCCCAGAAAGAAAGCTATGCCTCCTCTAAAACCTTCATTCCTTCCACAAAGAGGCCCACCTTGGGGTCTCATTGACAAGTCACAAAACACAGGCCACAAGAGATAATTATAGAGACAGATATTTGTTTTATTTGAAACATGTGAAACAAAATACTCAATATTTTCAGTAATGAAAAACATTCAATCAAGATTCCATTTGCTAAAGCAGGCAAATAATACTTCAATCATCCAGAACAATGAAGAGTTACAGTACATAAATAAATGCCTTATCCTGACTAGTTCGATCCAATGTACATAATAAAGCAATATCTAAAAATATATGCTTCCACTTCTGAGAAATGGAGTTACTTTCCCCTATTCCTCCTACTAAGTGCAACTGAAAACTCTGTACACTATATATACAACAAACACAACAAGACTCTGAAAGGTGGAGAGAAGAAAGACCAACTAGGGACAACAGAACTTGAGGGAGAATATGATAGTGAGTTCCCTGGGTTTTCTTTTTGCCTTAAATATCCCAAACTGAAGACGCTGGCAACCCAGAAACATCAAGTCCATTAAAAAACAAACAAAAAAACAAACAAACAAACTTTTTGCTCATAACAATGATGCAGAAAAGCAATTGACAAAATTCAATAGCCACTCATCATTTAAAAAAAGAAAAAAAAACTTTCAGAAAAGTAGGAATATAGATGGGAAACTTCCTCAACTTGATAAAGAGCATCTTCAAGAAAACCTACAGCTAACATTATACTTCACAGTTGATGACTAGATGTTTTCCTCCTAAGATTGAGAACAATTCAAGGATGTCAACCACTTAACCACTCTTAACCAACATTGTACTGGAAGTTCTAGCCAGTGCAACAAGGCAAAAAACCAGAAGTGAAAGGCATGCAGAACAGAAAGGAAGAAAAAAAAGTGTGTGCAGATAACATGATTGTCTACACAGAAAATGCAAAAGAATCCACAAGAAAAAAAAATCACAGACAAGTAAATGACTTCAGCAAGGTTATGAAATATAAGAAAAATATACAAAAATCAATATTTCGATATACTGGCAATGAGTATGTATACACCAAAATTAAAAATTCAATACCATTCCCAATTGTTCAAACAATGAAATACCTGTAAGTAAACCTAACAAAACATGTGATATAGATGCTGAAAATTGTACAACACCAATGAAAGAAAGAAGAGCTAAATAAATGAAGACAGAGGCACCTGGCTGGCTCATTGGTACAGCATGCAACTCTTGATCTTGGGGTTGTGGGTTTAAGCCCCGCGTTGGGTGTACAGATTACTTACAAATAAGGTTTTAAATATATATATTTAAGAGACATACTGTATTCATGGATTGGAAGACTAAACATAGCAAAGATAACAACTCTCCACAAACCAATGTATAGGTTTAATACAATTCCTACCAAAATCTCAGCAATATCTTTTGTAGATATAGACAAGATTATTCTAAAATTTATATAGAAAGGCAAAGGAACTAGAAGGGTAAAACAATTTTGAAAAAGAAAAACAAAGTGTGAAGTATCTGTTTACCAAATTTTAAGCCTTACTTTTTTAGCTCAATAATCAAAACTGTGATGTTACCAGAGGAATGAACACACAGACCAATCAAATAAAATAGAGAACCCAGAAATAGATTCATACAAATATGCCCAAATACGTCATCTTTGACAAAGTTACAAAAGCAACTCAATGGACTGAGGATTGCCTTTTCAATAAATGGTGCTCAAGCAGTTGAACATTTATCAGCAAAAACAAGAAAAAGAAACTACAAAAATTAACTCAAAATGGATCACAGACTTAAATGCAAACTGTAAAACTATAAAATGTTTAGGGAAAAAAAACAGGAAAGAAATATTTGACAGGTAGGCCTAGGCAGAGAGTTCTTAGATTTGACTCCTTTCAATCCATTAAAGGAAACTTGATAAACTGGGCTTCACCAACATTAAAAAACTCTAGCTGTGGGGCGCATGGGTAGCTCAGTCGGTTGAGCATCCGACTCCGGCTCAGGTCCTGATCTCGTGGACTGTGAGTTCGAGCCCCACATTGGGCTCTGGGCTGACAGCTCAGAGCCTCGAGCCTGCTTAGGATTCTTTGTCTCCCTCTCTCTCTGCCCCTCCCCTGCTCATACTCTCTCTCTCTCTCTCTGTCTCTCTCTCTCTCTCTCTCTCTCTGTCAAAAATAAAAATAAACATTAAAAAAATTTTTTAAAAAAACCTCTAGCTCTGTGACAGACCCTGTTAAGAGAATGAAAAGGCAAACTACAAACTATGAGAAAATATTTGCAAACTACATATCTGACAAAGGACAATATATTATGAAGTCTCAAGTTTCAACGGAAAACCACACAGTCCAATTTAGAAAAAGGACAAAACATGGAAATGGGTATTTTACCACAGAAAAGGTACAGATGACAGACCAGCACATGAAAAGATGTTCCATTATCATTAACCATTAGGGAGATGAAATTAAAACCACAATACATGATCACTATATGTCTAGCAGAATAGCTAAAATAAAAAAATAGTGACCATATTAAATACAGATGAAGATATAGGGAAACTGAGTCACTCATACATTGCTGGTGTGAAAGTAAAACTGGACAGCTCTCTGGCAGTTTTGCAAAAAAAACCTAAACTTTCAAATACAGCAGCAACAACATTCCTATCCCAGAGAAATGAAAACTAATGCACACACACACACACACACACACACACACACAAACATATACACGAATGCTTAACATAGTTTTGTTTGTAATGGCAAAAACTGGAAACAATCCATATGGCCTTTACTGGGTGAATGGTTAAACAAACTGGCTCACCCCATCATGAAATACTACACAGAAATAAAAAGGAACTATTGATAAGTACAACAAACTGAATGAGTCAGAGAACTGTGCTGAGCGGGGAGAAAAAAAAAATCTGAAAAGCTGCATACTGTATGATTCCATTTATCTAACATTTCATAATGTTTATTTATTTTGAGAGAGAGAGAGAGAGAGAGAGAGAGAGAGAGGGAGAGAAGGAGCAAGGAAGGGGCAGAGAGAGAGTGAGAGACAGAGAATCCCAAGCAGGCTCCATGCTGTGTAGAGCCTGATGTAGGGCTCGATCCCCATGAACCAGAAGATCATGACCTGAGCCTAAACCAAGAGTCAGAGGCTTAACCAACTGAGCCACTGAGGTGCCCCAAATATAACATTTCTGAAGTGACAAAATTATAGAAATGGAGGACGGCTTAGTGGTTGCCAGAAGTTAAGGAAGGAGTTGCTATGGAAGGGAAGTGGGTGTGGCTGAAAAGGGACTACATGAGAGATTTCTTGTGATAATGGAAATGTGCTGTATCTTGACATCTATTCCTGGCTACGATATTGTCCTATAGTTTTGGGGAAAGGGAATATGAGATCCCTCTCTACGACATCTTACAATTGCATGGCGATCTACAATTATCTCAAATGAAACAGTTTAATTCACAGGCACACAATATGCACAGCTCTCAAGAAGCCATGCCTCTGTATTCCTGGTAACTCGGATGCTAATTAAGCTTGTGACCCTGAGCAAGGGCTCAGGGTTCACACTCAGGCTGCGATGTCAAACTCATCAGCTTTCTGACTAACCTTGCTCTGAACTAATGTTTCTGGAAATATAGTGTATATACTATATAGTGTATACATTGTGTAGAGCTCATTAAAAAACTATTTGTCAGCTGATTTGACTATGTGGATGGCTGTTTTGATGCAATGTTTTGCTGTGAGCTCCCGAACCAAATCAATTTTTCAACAGTTTGGTCCTGTATCAGCTACCATCCTAGCCCCAAACAGAGGCTGTCAACCATGGCTGAACATTAGAATTGCCTGGAGAGTGATTCAATCAGCTGGGGCTGGGACTCCAGCGTTATTTAGAAGCTCACCAGGAGATCCACATGCAACCAGAGTTGAGAACTACTGGTCCAAAACAAATAGGCAAAAACCCACCTTCACACTGAAAAGAAAATGACCAAATACTCACAGATTTAAAAAATAACAGCCAATACTGGCAAGGATGAGGAGAAACCTCTATTCTCACTCATTGCCAAAGAGAGAATAAAGTAATTTCCAAAACTTTCTGAAAGGCAATTTGACATCTCTATGGAAAAATTCCCTTCCAGGGAGACACCAATGACCTGGGGTGAGCCAGAGAAAGGACACAGAGACTGCACTCCCATCCTCCCCACCTCAGGGAGGACCACAGTCAGCACTTAGGCCTGTGCTAAATTAGAAGCCTCAGTCAGCAGCTTTTGAAGTATGAAGGGGCCTCTTTCAGGGAAAGACTGAGAGATGGGCATTTTGGTCTGTTCCCTCTACGCTGAGCCATGGAAGGATAGCCACAGCAAGTCCTCGTCCCCATGAGCCCATTAAGAACTGTCTCTTTGTTACAGTTTTCTGAGTTTCGAGGACACCAGGCCCCATTGGCTTTCTAAGCTGGGTATCTGGGGACCCACCTTTCAGGTGGAAGTCTTAAAAGCTGGGACACTAGATGTTGGGTCCAGGCTGTTCACTCTTCAGGGAGAAGCTGGAAGTTGTGAGTTCTTTCCCCATTATATGCCCCTGTGCCAGGGGTGGGGTTTATGGAGAAAGTGGATCTCAGCCTTTCCTACCCATTTCAATGTGGGTATTTTCTTATTCAGTCCACGTGTAGTTTTTGCTCAGGTATTTTCTGGATTTCTTTTAGAGGCAAATGTTCCCTATGTAGCTGTAGATTAAGTGCACCCGTGGGAGGAGGTGAGTTCAGGAGCCCCCCATGTTGCCAACTTCGACCAGAAATCTCCCCTTTCTATTTCTTAAAATCAGTAGTGTGGATCTCCAACCTTAACGAGGGGTGGTACTTGGCCAGCTTTGCCGGCATTTGAACTCCCAGGATCTTTGTTTATTAATTCTAATGACCACATGTGAATCTATAATCATCTCAATAAAAACTTCAATTAAAATAATGCATGGCTAGTAACAGAGTTCATTCATCAAAGTTGATCACCCTAACAGAATCCTGTATACCAAGTGTATGATAAAATTTATGCTACAGCTCTTACAAAGTTCACTCTACCTAACTTATTCTGTAGCATATTTTATATTTGGATTGTTCATTGATGTGAAACTTCACTTATTTCTTTAGCTATTAATTTTTGGTGTTTCTCCACCCCTCCCCCCCAGTATGACTAGTTCTTCTGTTGTGTGTTGTTAGTGGTTCTTGTGTCTCTTTGTTATTATCATTTCATCACAAATGAATTTTAAAATTTGCAATAAAGTAGCTTTCCAAACAAGGGAAAAAGTGAATGTAGCTTATTAGAGATAAACGTGAAAAAGTAAAGAAATAGACATGAAAATTCTTGCTTGGGATACTTGGTCATTATTTAAAATTTTTTTAAATGTTTATTTATTTCTGAAATAGAGAGCATGAGTGGAGGAGAGCAGAGAGAGAGGAAGACACAGAATCTGAAGCAGGCTCCAGGCTCTGAACTGTCAGCACAGAGCCTGACGCAGGGCACGAACCCACAAACTTGGCCATTCACTTTAACAGTGCCAAGCACTATTCGAGGTACTGAAGATATAGTAATAAAGTAAACAAAGTCCCACCTTCATGGAGGTCACAGTCAACCAGGTTAGAAAGATAAACAGATAAATTATTATGTAATGTAATATTAGATAATACTACTAAATACCATACAGAAAACTGCATCTGGATAATTACCGATAGAGAATAGTGGGACCCTAACGTAGATAGAGTGGCGAGGTCCCACACAGCTTGTCTGAAGAGATGACCTATGAGCAGAGATTTGTATTACATCTGAGACAATATATGGTCATCAAGACAAAACCAATGCTGGCTCTTCTAAGACAGATGCTTATTAATTCCTGATTCCCAGAAGAATTAATAGAGAAATGGGTTCTCAGCCAAACTTCTTTATCTTCCAATCCAAAGGCTGAGGCATTTGGTTAGAAAATAAAACAGGGCCAAATACTTAACGCCCCATTCTTTCATTCGCCTTTCTTTCGATATTTTTTAAAAGCTTGTCTAGCTCTAAAAGGAAAAAAAAAAAAAACACCATTTTAATGAACATGGCAATTAAGAGATTCAGCCCTTGGAAACTAACACCCTTTGAGCTGCTGTGATGTTGGCCTTTTCCTGATTTGAGGTCAATAAAGTTATGGTGTTTGTGTCTCTCAGGGAAAATCCCTGCTTGTAAAATCATTTGACTCACTCTGGCTTCCCCAAATCCTCTTCAGAAGCTCAATCTGGAGATCAGAGCAGGCTACTCCTTTTCAATTAACTCTCTTTCAGACTTGATCATTGTCCTTGTCTTCATTTATGTCAAATAGTGCTCCCTGTGGAGACAGGCAGCTGGTTATTCTGAGACCACTCAGATAATCCTTATTAAAATAACTACCTCCCTTGCACAAATCCATCTATCAACTTCACCTTGACAGGCCCCTGTCAGCCTCATGCCTGGTGCCACTTCTGAGTCCCAAATGGTAGGCCTCCTCCCCACCCACCTCGAAATGCTGCAGCGGTAGCCCTGGGACACTGATTGCAAGGTGCAAACTGCATGTGCAGATTCTGAGCTGTTTTCCTTCTTTGAAAGTTTAATTCAATTCAGGAAATCTTCACTGAACAAATAGTATAGTTTCTGGGAAAACAGGTATGGGATCCTAGGACCCCTTGTTAAATGAGAATAATGGCTTTGCCTAAAAGGTTTCCTCGAAGACAACAGGGGATGTTCTGGGGATGTTTGTTATCTAGTCCGATAAATGCCAGATCAATGTTTTTATGAGACAATACCATAGCAAGCGACATGGAGGAAGGGAGATAAGAGCTTTGGAGATCTCATAAACTCCATGTTTAGCATGAACACCTATGTAGGAAGATAGGAGTTATTAGTCTGTTTAATAACCAAAAAAAAAAAAGAAAAAATCATCTGAAATGAAAGAAGAGGAACTCGTCACAACAGCTCCAGAAGCCTTCCTCAGCCCTTCCTATCACCTCCTTCCATGTCAGGATACTCCCTGTGCTTCTGCTGGAATGTGTAGAAGCCACTCTCTCTTGACTTTAGAAATGACTTGTTTTGACCTCTAAATTCAAAGTTACACTGGGATTGAAGAGTGAATGATGCCAAACAGCCCCTGATGTAAATTGTGTGATTACTACCGAGAGTTGTCTGGGTCTCTCCTAATGTGGTCTCTCCTCTGAACTAGATGTGACAAAATGGTGGGCCGCTCACAGGTAGGGAAGAGACACTGCACCAGACAAAAGGACTATTTCCTATTTGCCCTTTGTTACTCATAGAAATAAATGGGGTCTATTTACTTCTCATATACGTAGACTTAGCCAGCATAATGAGTCCTAAGGTGGACTGGTAGATGCCATGGTACACGGTCATGTACCTTTGGACTTCTTTCAAAGTCACTGGAGGGCCACAGACCTGGGGTCACATATAGCTTCATGCCCTAGGCAGACAGAGAATTAAAATCAAGGACTATGAATAAGAGACAAATAATGAGTGTCACAAAAGGGAAAAAGCACTGTGCTACTAGATGATTCTCTGAATATCTAAGAGCTTCTAAACTAAGACCAAGAGAGATAAAGTCCTCTAGGGAATTTTGGATAAGGAAGCTTATTGCTAGAGTTGTGAGTATTGCTACCAGAACTGAAATCACCAGCCAGCATGTAGGGGGATTTAAGACTTAGGAAGAGCTGCAGATTCCCCTGTTATAAGAAGTGAAACATCTACAAGTCTAGATGTAATAAGTAGGCCATGTCAACTGGTAAAACCTTGCCCTGCTGGGGAATGTAACCCTGGAGAATCCTACTTTGGGAACTTGGAAAGAGTATGAAATTTGGCTACCAAGTCAGTAGAAATTCCAACATTTGCTCACTTCCTAAATAAGGTTCCTTCTGATCGACTGAAACTAAAGGATTTATAGAGATCCCAGGCTGTGGGATGATGCCTGTTATCTTGATTTTCCCCAATCTATCATCCATACCCTAGCCTCCTGCGTAATCATCCTGGAGCATAAATGTATTTTTGTCATCTTGTTTTGATAATCATTCAATGGTTTCCCATTGCAATAAATAGCAACTTCAAAATCTTTAACATGGCTTATGAAGCCTAAACAAATTCTTCCAGGTTCTTCTCTCATCAGTGTCAGTAGCTATCCCGTACATAAGTGGCATATCTTTTCCGTGAATGTGCCAGGCTTTCTCACCTCAGATTACTCCTTTGCCTGATCCCCCCACCCTTTCACTGTATTAACTCCTGCCCACCACTCAGGTTGCAATTTACATTTTACTTTCATTGGAACACCTTCCATTGCCCTAAAATTACATTACAAATCTCTCCAATGTGCTCCCACAGAATCCCATATGTATTCCATAAATGGTACTTACCCCGCTGTATTATCATTACTAATTTATCTATACTCCCTCACCAATCTAAATTTCTTGTGGGAAGACATGCATCTTGTTTATCTTTACATTCCCAAAACAAAACAGGGTCTCTCAAATGAATAAAGGAATGTATGAAAACAGCATTGTCACCAAGAGGCAAGAGATCTACATCCAAGTCAACACCTCAGTATTTAACCTTGAGAGTAAGCAAAGCATAAACTCACCATAGAGGAGAACATAGAAATAGAAACGTGATATGCTGTCTGCATAAACCAAGTGGATGGACTGGACCATGCCTTTATGGTCCCATCAACACTACAAGCAATAGCTTCATATGCAAGATTGCAAAGTACATTGGGTTGCTCTAAAATACATGCAAGGTAAGCATCCATGGGCACTCTGAAGGACAGGAAATATGAACAGTTTCTATAAATGCAGGGATTCAAAAAAAATTCTCTGTTCTAATTGTTATGGGAAGGAGGGAATTAACCGAAGGGTACAGTATAGAAACATGAATACTTGGCCAGATTATGCCCCAGCTCAGCTCTCTAAGATTCAAGTGTCATTAAAAACTCACCTTAATTAGGCGGGGCTATGACCTTTATTGATTGGAATTTATTATTAATTTTTAGCATAGTTTCCCAGTCTTCATTCTGGCTGTTAATTGGGTCCCTTTCCCTCAGTGAAAAATGTTCTCATGCGCAGAGTCTGAGCATTTCCCAGCACTAACTTCCATTTCACCTCCATCATGTTGAGGCAAGGGCAGCATCCTCTCTGTTCTAGCAGAGCCTTGACTGTGTTTTAGCTGGCATGCAAATGTAGAGTGTGATCCATCATGTTTTATTTAATAGAGTTGCTGAGAGAAAGGAAAAAGGAAATTGTTGTGAATTAAATGTCCTTGTCGTTTCAGGCAAGAAGATAAAAGTTCTGATTGATTGCCGAGATGGCTGAAAATGGAAGTATTAATGCAAAACAATGATTTTGTTATGTTTCTATTCTCTGGAGTGTTGCAAATGGCAGTGAAAATTTTATTCTGGAAACAGATTAAGAGAGACTTTCTCCCTCGCCAGAACAAACAGATTTGGTGAAATCAGGAAGCAGACGGTGAAGACCCAGGGAATAGGGTCGGGGGATCTACATCCCAGTCCTGGCCCTGATATGTTCCCTTGGTGGCCTTGGACAAGTCATTTATTGCCCTAACCTCAAATTTCTTAAGCTTTGGAGATTTGGCCAGATATGAGATCTAATATCTCTTCACTGCCCCTACTGCCATACAACTCTTTCTCCCTCTACATTAATCCAAGCAATAGGTCTTAAGTACGTGCCATCCACGGGAGGATGGCCCGCTCCCCCCACCAGAATCTTGAATTAAAGTATCAGCAGAAATTCCACCAGGTTCTGCCTTTTCTTTTCAACAGTATATAAATGTGATTGTAACAAAACAGAGTATAACGTGTTAAATGACCCCACTCACTGGATTAAACTTAACAACTTACCAGAGTTTAACCTAAGCACAGTTAGATACACAACGAACTACAGGTAAACTGCAGTATGGTTTTAGGGTTAGCTTCTACTTCCTCCTCACTTACCAATGGGGAAAATCTTTAGTTGAGTACAGATAATGAAAACAGCCCTGTCATGATCTGGTCCAGATCCTCCTTTTTGCCTCGCCTTCCTGAATCTGCAACTTTCCCTGATTCTACAAATCCCTGAGTACATATCACTCCATTTGCCATGCTTTCTGAGATGTTGGCTCTTTGATGGATCCAGACTCTTAAAGTCCTCAGAGAAAATTCCCAGCATGTGGCTACAACTGGCCAAGGTTCAGAGTTTAAGCTGAATGTCTTTATCTACTACACTTCTTTCTCTTCCTCAAAAAACCACTATTCAGACTTGGGCATTGTTGAAAACTAACAGGTTGGATTCTCTCCAGTGTGGGTTTCTTCTGCACAGGACTCAAGATGGTAACCTCAGAAATGGCTCCTATCATCTCACTCTGTGACTCCTGCTTTGGTGTGTGTGTGAGAGAGAGACAGAGACGGAGAGACAAAGAGAGAAGCAAAGAGACAGAGAGGAAAGCACAGAGAAAGCTGTTAAGAAACAACTACCAGGTCTGATAACTCAAAACAGAGTCTTGTATGATCTCAGACTGTGCAATAATTTATGAGTTCTGGATCAGAACTCGAATTCAATATGACGTCAGATTTTTTAATAGATTTTAGGTATTGGTCTTTAAATAAAAACCAGACACTTTGAGAACAAAGACATGCACTTAGAAAGTATTTGTGAAATGTTCTTTTAGTTTACATGGGCTTTGGCTTCTTTTTTGTTAAATGTCTGATTCTTAAAACACTAGCACAGTTTGCATCCTGCAAAACATGAAAGATAATTTTGTCCAGATCACAAGAGATACAGATTTGACTATTGTTTTTGCTCAAAACAATTACTTCATAATTTATATGACGTAATATCCATACTTGACATGAGGTCCCCAGAAAGCACTGGTTTTCTCTACTGCTTTGATGGTTTTATTTTATTCAAAAGTTGCTTTTGGATGCAGGAAGTCAAGTATAGAATGATGAATTCTGGTGAAACTGATGAAGTCAAGTCTTTCCACTTGGGGAAATGACTTTCAGATAATAAGCAATCTGATCATTCTCTCAGGCCACCAGGGCATAGCCACACACACAGTGTGAGTAATTCCCTAGCAGAGTAAATTAACAAATGTAACTCAAATGAACTTAACTTCTTAGAGTATAGAGTTAATGAGCCTGAAACGTGTGAGATTAGTTTATGAGAGTGAGCTCGGGCAGGCTCCAAAGCAACACACTGCATCCCAAACACGAGGAAATCTAGGTCATTTGTCATAAGGAGGAACAGGAGTAAAGGAATCAATAGTCAGTATATACATCATCATCCTTGGAGGAAAGACAGCTAAAAATGGACAGGCAGACTTTGAGACAATATCGTAGCTAGATCTTTATGGAAATTGGTGAAACATTTCCAGATGTATTGAGTCTGGAGTACATGTATAGATTTATATTAGTAAATTTATATTTGTATCTATATTATAGTCTTTATACGAGACTCTTTATATTTAGCCTTTAATACCCTCATTGTTTCATAATTCAGTTTGAAAGTACATTGTTCTGTTCTATTTTTAAAATATTTAAAAGAGAAAATAAAGATAAAAACAATCATGAAGAAAATGCAATCCTACTTAAATTTCTTGGAACAAACTTCCAAATCTTTGGCCAGTCTCTCAAGTCAGACTACCTGCTGAAAAGTATTGACTTTCATGATCCTGAAGCCAAATGTTACTGCTTAGACTCAGGTAAATAATGTAACCTTTCTGTGCTTCAGTTTCTTCCACTGAAAAGCTGAAATAAAAAGAGTACCTACCTCATAGAGTCAGTTACTGTATGCCTGGTAGTTGATGCATTTATTTTTATCATTTTAAAATATGTATCATTCTCAAAATAGAATGAAGTTAGGTTTCTTCTTTACACCATACCAAAAAACAATAATAATGATGATGAACAGATGGAAATAACAATGAAGACAAAAGAAAAATCCTTCAAAAAGTATACAAAGTTTCAGTTATAAGAGATGAAAAAGTCCTAGAAATCTACTACTACTCGGCATAGGGCCTGAAGTTAACAATACCATATTACATACTTAAAAATTGCAGGTGCCTGGGTGGCTCAGTTGATTAAGCATCTGATTCTTGGTCTTGGCTCAGGTCATGATCTCACAGTTTGGGAGTTCAAGCCTTGCACAGGGCTTCGTGCTGATAGTACAGAGCTTCTCTCTCTCTCTCTCTCTCTCTCTCTCTCTCTCTCTCTCTGTCTCTTCCATGCACTCTCTTTCTCAAAGTGAATAAACTTAAAAAAAATTTTTGCAAAGAGGGTAGATCCTATGTTGTGCTCTTATGACCAAAAAATAATAAATATAATAACAAGGTGGTGGGAGGAAACATTTGGAGGGGCTCTATATGTTTATGGCACAGATTGTGGTAGAGAGTTTCACATGTGTATACTTATTTCCAAACTCATGAAGTTTTGTACATTAAATACGTGCAGCTCTTTGTATGTCACTCTACCTCAAAAAGTGGTTTTTAAAAAGAAAGTAAGGGGGCACCTGGGTGACTCAGTCGGTTAAGCGTCTGACTTCAGCTCAGGTCATGATCTCACAGTTTGAGAGTTTGAGCCCCACATCAGGTTCTGTGCTGACAGCTCAGAGCTTGGAGCCTGCTTCGGATTCTGTGTCTCCCTCTCTCTCTGCTCCTTCCCTGCTCATACTCTGTATCTCTATCTCTCAAAAATAAATAAACATTTAAAAAAAATTTTTTTAAATAAAAAGAAAGTAAGAAAATTTAGAAAAATATAGTTTGCAATCTTAAGGTGAAAACGTATATATAAGCCAGAAAACAAAGGTAGGAATCACAGCAGAAATAACGAACACGTTCATACTTATAAAGATTTAAATTTTCCTTAAAAAAAAATAATTTCCATAAACAAACTAAAAGAGATACATGAAAATTATTGTTAAAATATTTGACAATTAGGGGACAAAAATGTAATGTATTTTACATATATATATAAATATATGATAGATAGATAGATAGATAGATAAACTTATAGATACTAACAAAGAAGAGTTCCCAACGTGAAAAAAAAAAAAAAATAGGCAGAGTACATGACAGGCTACTCACAAAAGAAGTAACACGTTTCTTTTTTAAATGCTCACCTCACTCAAAATCAAAGTCACGAAAACTAAACCAACATGGAGATTAGTAACATCTGGTTGTGTCAGTGGAGAAATGTGAATCTGGTCCGAGGGATGGGAAACTGGATTTAAGAACAAGGAAGTGAAATGGAAAAGGTGGAGAACAGGATCAATGGGGAGAAAGGAAAGGAATCGGGAGAAAAGTCTGGTACACTTAAACTGGAGGTAGATGGCCTTTGGATCTTGGCATGAAACAGACCTGGGTCTGAATCTTTTCTCTGATGATTGCTATCTCTTAGATAGCCTTGACAATATTGAGGAGGGCACCTTTTGGGATGAGCACTGGGTGTTGTATGGAAACCAATTTGACAGTAAATTTCATATATTAAAAAAAAAAATAGATATAAGAACAGAAAAAATAAAAAAATTAAAAAAAAAAAAGATAGCCTTGACAAGTTACTGGCTTTCTTGAGTCTTAGCTTCTTCAATCTATAACGTAAAGCATGGTAACGAAGATTGAGAAAAACAATATATTTGGCTTGGTCAACTCCATCCCACCTGCACCCAGCTTCCAGGTTTAGTAAAACTGTTTTTACTGATTAATGTAATTCTCCCCTGCCCCCCGCCCCCCTGCTGCTCATGCAGAAACCATCCAGTCCTGGAAGAGCCAACCAGGCCTCCTTGACCCTCGTGCTCCATCAATAAAACTGTCAATAAGAAAGAAACAGCAGACTCCTTCAGAGGTTAAAAGCAAAATGGACATGAGGAGATTTTCAGATCTCAGTCCAAGCTGTCTGCTCCAGCAACCAGGGAACTACCCCATCTTGACCAGTGAATGAAGCAAATGTAGTCAATTTTACTAATCACATTTTCCCCGGGGGGAGTGCAGGACAGCTGATACCCACATTTGGTCTATGGTTATTTTCTGTAGCTTCCTTTTTGGTGGGGGCTTTGTGCTTGATTTTTTTTTAATTTAGTCACTTTTTATGTATTTTATGTACATTTATGAGGTGTAAGGGAATAATCTCTCCCGATGCATTCAGAAACCCTCTTACTAATTCCAGAGATGGAAAGAACATTGTGACAGTAAGTAAACAATAACTATGTTCAAAAAGATCAATACAATGTTTTGTGGGAATAAGAGGCAAAAATATAGTATGAAAGAGAGAAAGAGGGAGGGGGGAGAAAGTAAGAGGGAGAGAAAGGAGAAGAAAAAAAGAAAAAGGGAGGAAGGGAGGGAGAGAAACCACAACCAGCGGTTGCAGGAAACAGGGTTTCTCCATCAAAGACTGCCACCTAGTGGGCCTGTAACTGCACCTGTCCTCTGGCCTGTGCTAGTCCTGGAAGGCGGCCAGAGCCATCAGAGGCAGCTGACCTGCAAGCCCTCAAACCTAAATGAAAAGCAGATGAATAAATGTCGGTGCATCAGTAGATTCTAAATCTTGACAACACAGTAGCCTTATTTAATTTGATCCCCGTGCATCAGAGACTCTAAACTGCCATTAGTCAGGCATGCTGCCACTCTCTTCTCCGTTGTAGAAGACTAGTGCTGTTTATGGGGCATACACCAGCTATATTTCATGAAAGCAAGTGAAAGGAAACAAAATCTCTTGTGATAAAATAAAGAATAAATATAAACACCATTGCTTTATCCTGTATAAACCTTCCTGGACTACTTGTCAACCCATTTAGGTATGTTTCTCAAAAAAAAAAAAAAAAAGTACATATATATTTGAAATTTTTGAATAAATGAAATGACCACTAGCATTTTTTTTTCAGTGATCAAAAGTGGCTTGACTAGAGGTTAATGCTATCCAGTAAAGAAACAACAGTGTTGAAAGAAAAAATAATATGTTCATATTTAATGTTTTCTCTCTGTTCTTTCAAACAGAAGTGAAATTGGTTATATAAAGAATTTATCCTTAATTCCGTGCCTCCACACCACTTTGCTGACTTAAACAAGGATTACTATACTATATGACAAAACCTATTTAAATTCCAAAAGAAACTTTGTATTTCTAAGCCTTTGTATTACCTTTTTATGTGGTAGAGAAAAAAAAAAAAGCAAATAAGATTTGTCTTTTATTTTTTACTCCTGCCCAGAAAAAAAATCTTAGAAGCTCTCGTATTCTCTTTAATCACAGTTTCTACCTCTAGGCTCCAAATGCAATTCTCATTTACAGAATTCTAAGGTTTGCATAATTTTTAAGACACAACACTATATATTTCTGTCCTATGAGTTGCATACTCTGAATTCAGCTGTTTTTTTGGCATACAGATTTAACGACCATCCAGATTCTTGCAAAGAGAACTGGCAAACAGTTCCAAGAGGATATTTTCTCTGCTATGCTAATGTTAAGTAAAAGTTAATTGAATAAAATTAGAACATATGACCTACTAAAATAAAAAACAAAGCCAATGGTAAGATTTTCATTTGGGTACCCAATCTAAAAATCCTGACAAGAAACAACAACAAAAAAATATAGCTTCAGTATGTGTATGGTATTTATCATTCATTTAGATGATGCACTTACATAATTTTTTTTAAAAAGACAAAATTTATTGAGCATATAGACAATAAATAGTCTGAGAGTCACAAAAGTAACCAAGAGAGTACAATTTCATGGTACCCAATGGTAGCTTCAAAAAAAGAAGTAAATGCAACTAAGAAGTCTAGTTAAATAGTCTTGAAAAAATGCCCATTAGGTATGGCAATTAAGAAGTTATTGACACTGGGGACAGCAGTCTCAATAGAGTGGTAAGGGCACAGGCGGGGACACAGTGGATTGGGGAAAATGTTGGAATAGAGGAAGTAGAGATAGCAATACTATTCTTTCTGTTTTTAAAAAAAAAATCCTTTTTAATGTTTATTTATTTTTGACAGAGAGAGACAGAGTGTGAGCAGGGGAGGAGCAGAGACAGGGAGACTCAGAATCTAAAGCAGGGTCCAGGCTCTGAGCTGTCAGCACAGAGCCCGACGCGGGGCTCGAACCCACGAACCTGAGACCATGACCTGAGCGGAAGTCGGAGGCTTAACCGACTGAGCCGCCCAGGCGCCCCAGCAATATAATTCTTTCAAAAAAACATGGATAGGGGCACTTGGGTGTCAGCTGTGCTGACAGCTCAGAGCCTGAAGCCTGCTTCGGATTCTGTGTCTCCCTCTCTCTCTGCCGCATCCCCGCTCATGCTGTCTTTCCTTCAAAAATAAACATTAAAAAAAATTTTTTTAACAAAAAATATGGATAAAATAGGAAGAAAGGAAAGAAGGAAGGGCGGGGGGGAAGGAGGAGGTGAGGGAGAGAGGAAGGAAGGACAGAAGAAGGAAAATCAGGGGTCAAATGAGGAATATTTTTAGGATAGGGGCATGCCCAGAGTTTAGTTAAGCTACTACACGGTACTGCTGTCTCAGCGTCCATTTTGTTTGGCCAAGTGGCCTTGGGGGCTTTACACAGATGCCAGCCCCTCATGCAGTCCACAAAATGTGAGTTCATGATGTGACTTTCCCAACAGACCTTGTGTTCAATGGTCTCCCTTGCCTATCCCAGGTCTGTATGCCTTTAAGTCCCTTAGATAAGACCCCCAAGAGGTTTACCAAAACCCCTCTCTTATGCTTTGAATTGACCAATACAGCTCTGACAACCCCCCAGCACTCCACCCACAGACCCTAACAAAGTCTTGTCCCTCTGATCCTGCTTCTCTGTCTGCCCTCCGCCTTGACCTCCTATGGAGCCCCTCGAGGCATGGAGGGATAGCTGTGGCTATAGATGTGTATTTAGGTACAGAGGACAGAAGCACATCTGAGAGTTACAATGAGGTACAAAGTAAGGCAGCTGTTGAAACCAAGCAAGATATGTAGATTGGCTAGAGATCTAGCCTGAGGAAAGTAGTAAGAATTTGGAACAGAAAAAGATAGTGACCAAAGGTAGTCTTCTGCAGGTAAGAGAAAAGAAGGCAAATTGTCTCATGGATCCCAAATGGGTATTTTCTTGGGTAGATGTAGGAGAAGCAATTTTGAGTAATTTATTTTCAGTACCCAAAAAGATCCCCAGTAATTACTCACAGAATAAGGTGTTGGCAACTAGTATTTTATGGCTGATCTTTCACTTGAAGTCCAAGTACACATACTGCCTGCCCTCAGAATATTAACAACCAATTATCATCATGAATTTGCATCTGATGCTAAGCTTCATCCCATCTCCACCACTATTATCCTTCTGTTCTAAGAGAACAAACAACACAACAACAACAAAAAAAAGACAGGCAAGGCAATTTTTTCTTCCTTTCTTCCCAAAAATGTTTTAAAATTCCTTCTGTCCCTAATTTCCCATTTGCAGCTGGCCTGACTCCTCTTAAATGTCTAAAATAATATACTGCCTTCACGATATTAGCATATTCCATACACTAAGAATATTTCATCCATATTTGCATATTTGATTACCACACAGGGACAGATAGCCAAAGGCTGGAGATTCAATCCTAGCCAAAAGACTTTCAAGCAGCAAAGATTTCTTGGATACAACTTCAAAATTACAAACCAGAAAAGACAAAATTGACAAACGTGACCACATCAAAATTAATAAATACTGTACTATAAAAGACAATGCTAAAAAGGGGTAAAAAAAGACAAGTCACATATGAGAAGGAAAATTTTGAAATCATGTATGTGGCAAAGGATAGATTTTTCAACAAATAGCACAGAAACCACTGGGCATACACACACAGGGAAGAAAAACAAACTTGAAACTACTTCATATGATATAAAAATTAATTCAAAATGGATGATAAATCTAAATGTAAAGTCTAAAAACTGTAAAACTTCTAGAAAAAGGCATAAGATAAAATCCCTGAGACCTCGGGTTTGGCAAATATTTCTTAGATACAACACCACAACCATAATACATAAAAAGGGGATAAATTAGTAAGTTGGACTTCAAATCTAAAATTTCTACCCTTCAGAAGACACTGTAAAGAGAATGAAAAAAGTCATTACATGAAAGGAAATTTTTGCAAGGCATATACCTGATAAACAACTTACATCTATAAAATAGAAAAAATTATCAAATCAAACAAGTAAACAACCCAATTTTTTAAATTTCTTTTTTTAATGTTTAGTCTTTTTTTAAGGCAATCTTTTTTTAAGTTTATTTATTTATTTTGAGAGAGAGAGAGAGCACGCCAGTGAGGGGGGGTGTGGGGGAGGTGGGCAGAGAGTGAGGGAGACAGAGAGAATCCCACGCAGGTTCCGTGCTGTCAGTGAAGAGCCCAATGTGGGGCTTGAACCCACAAACTTTGAGATCATGATCTGAACTGAAGTCAAGAGTCTGACATTTAACCGACTGAGCCACCCAGGTGCCCCTAACCCAATTTGTTAAATGAGCAAAAGATTTGAATACACACTTCACCAAAAATTATGGATAGATAGATGAAATATATGCACATGACCAGGTGTTCAACATCATCACTCATTAAGGAAATGCAAATTAAAACCACAATGAGATACTACTACATCCCTATCAGAAGGGCCAAAACTAAAAAGTCTGACCATACCAAGCACCAGAGAGAATGTAGAGGAACCTCAATGCCCATACCCCATTGGTGGGAAAGTAAAATGGTGCAGCTACTTTGGAAAACAATTTGGTAGATTCTTAAAAAGCTAAATATACACCTACTATATGATCCAGACATTCCATTCCTAGGTATCTGCCCAAGAGAAATGAAAGCATATGTCCACACTAAAAAACTTGTATAAGAACGTGTATAGCAGCTTTATTTGTGAAAACCTGGAAGTGACTCAAATGTCCATCAGCAGGTAAATACATAAACAAATCACGGTATACCCATCCAATGGAATACTACTCAGTGATAAAAAGGAATAAACTATTGTAAATGCAAAAACATTGATCAATTTCAAAATGAATATGCTGAGTGAAAGAAGCCAACCAACATAGAGTAGATGCTTTATGATTACACTTACAGAAAATTCTAGAAAATGCAAACTGACCTATATAGTGACAGAAAGGAAATCAGTGATTGGGAGAGGTAAGGACATTGCAGAAGAACAGAAGAGACAGAGTACCAAAGAGTTTAAAGAAACTTTGAGGGATATTTTCATTTTCTTGATTGTGGTAATGGTTTTACAGATATATTCATATGTCAAAAATTTCAAACTGTATATTTTAAACACGTACAGTTATATTTGTTGATTATACCTCGTTAAGGCCATTTAAAAAATCCATAGCCTCCTACTGTTTCCTCCATTTAAAAATGTGTAAGGGCCACCTGGGTGCTTCAGTCAGTTGGTTAAGCGTCTGACTCTTGGTTTTGGCTCAGGTCATGATTTCACGATTTCGTGAGTTCAAGCCCCTTGCTGAGCTCTGTGCTGACAGTGTGGAGCCTGCTTGGGATTCTCTTTCTCTCTCTCTCCCTCCCTCTCTCTCTGCTCCTCCCCACTCGCACTGTCTCTGTCTCAAAATAAATAAACTTAAAAAAATACTATAAAATATAAGCAAATAATATAATGAATAGCCATGTATTAATCACCTAGATTAAATATTAAAAATGTATTGAAGCCCCTCAATATGCCTCTTGCACATGTTAGAAGACCTCACTGCCTCCTTACTGAAGAAGACCTGCAGATATTTCAAAATCCCACACTTCCCCTTGTGAATACAAGAAATGATATGTAGAATAGGGGGTTAAGTCATTCCCCAGAAATTCTTTTGCCATCTTCATGTGACATCAAGTTCAAGTACCCTCTGTGCGCAGTGGTAAACAGAGAGCCATCTAACCACCAGGCCTCCTCTCTCCTCAAAAGGAACATGTTTGCATTAGCTCCAGCGCTGCCCAGCCTGGGCACGGCTCTGCTCCACAAGCAGGCATGCGAGGCAGAGACGACTCTGAGCTCAGGTGCATGCATGGCCTCTTTTTACTTCCCAGCTGACTGGCAGTCTCTTCACACCTGCTTTATTACTCTAAGTTGTCCCTCTTTTCATGCATTATATACTCCCTATGGGAAACAGCAATGTCTCTCCTGGAAAAGAAAGAAGTTCAGCCCATGAGCAATACAGTGGGAAGTAAACACACTCATGAGTTCCAGAGTTATCTTAGCAACTGCTTTTCTCCGCATTTTGCAATAGTACAAGAAGAGCCTTTCTCCACAACTATATGACCCAAAAACATCAAAGAATTAGTGTCAGGCTGAAATAGGAAGAATACACTCCGCCTGAAGATTAATCCCTGGAAGCAAAATAAATGAGCCGATATAAGTAATAATGCCTTACACAGAAAATCTCAGAATGTGAAACTCTCCAAGACTTCAGAGACCACCATGTTCGAGACTCTTGCTTTACAAACAATGAACCGAAGCCGTGACTCTTTACTGTGTTCTATTTTTTAAATGTTCTAAATCTCTAAAAGGTCAACAGAATATGTCCGTATTTATCGTGGTCTTTCAGTGCTTTGCCAATGGCTTTTCAAAACTTTACAACTGCAGAACAATAAGCTTCAAAACAGAGCCAGTGGGATGGTCTCAATCAGTGGGGCTAACGTGAGCAATCTGTAAAAACTAATTACATTTTATCCCATTAAGGGATGAATGAGCGACTGATCCTGGTGTAAGTGTTCCCAGTTTTCCTGGCCAAGAAAAAAGGATCAGTTGCCCCCCCCCACCCCCTTCTGCCATTTCACTGGTTAGCACCACACATGGATTACCAATGGCTACTTGTATAGCCCTCAAACTCCCTGCTTCTGCAGATCAGAAAAGCTGATGTGCATGCTGGTTATGAAAGTCTAATGGGATCAAATGTAAGTGTGATAAATAACCCCTCTGTCAGCACGGCCATAGAGTAATCTTTCAAAAGTTAATGTGTAATCATGACTCTCCTTTAAAATCCTTAACAGTTCATCACTGCTTTGGGATAAATTCAATCTCTATTTCTCCATACAAAGTCCTTCATAATCTGTATCTTCCCTATCTTTCTAGCCTCCTTTTCAACTTTCACTATTACCATTCTCCATCTTACCCCTGCACTCTGAACTCCAGTCAAATGTTTAAAATTGTCCAGTTAAGCCTCACCCATGCTTTCATGGCTTGGCTCACTTGGGTACCCCTTCCTTGAATGTGTCTCTCCTCTTCTACCCTCCCAAGTCTGCCTTAATGGGTGCTCACTCATCTATAGTAAGAAGCTTCCTAAAGATCCTCACCTAGTATTCATGCCTGTGTTGCAATCTCTCCCCTTCAGTGTAGACCGAATCCAGTGACTTGCTTCTCGTGCGTAGAACATGCAAAAAGTGATGGCAGGTCCCTATGAAGATCAGGTTATAAAAGACTGTGACTTTAGTCTTACATCCTCTCTCTGGCTCTTCTCACTAGCTCACTCTCATGAAGCAGCTGTCATGAGGGAGATGTCCCATGCAGAGACCCACAAGGCAGGAAACCAAGGGAAGCCTTCAGCAAGCAGCCAGTGAACAACTGAGGTGGTCAGTCCAACAGCCTGGGAAGAAATGAGATTTTCTAGCAACTGTGTGGGCAAACTTGGAAGCGGATCCTTCCCCAAACAGTGGGACTGACTGCAGCCCAGCTGACATGTAGATTGCAGCCTCGTAAAATACTCGGAGCCAGAACCACCCCATCACACCATGCCCAGAGCCTTGACACACAGAAACTATGATAAATTTCTGAAGCCACAAATGTTGGGCATAGATGGTTTACACATTAGCTCCTGAAACTCCATACCTACCAAACAAGGAAAACTTAACTCCTCTATCCTTGCTAACTGTCTGTCAGGCATGTGCCTCTCTTTCCCATTTGACATGAACCTCTTGAAGATTGGAAACAGGTCTTTTCATCTTTTTAACCCCAAGATCTCAACACAAGGCCCGGCACATGGAAGGACTCAGTAAATGTTTGTGAGCTGATGGATTGGGCGAATTAAATAACAACCCAGTTTCCGAGTTGAGATTTAAAACAAAACTGACAAGTCAAATCTGCTTCCTTTCAAATACAGAGGACTATTACGGGAGTTGTCAGGGTAGCAAAAAACACTATGAGAGGTATCTTTTTTATTCAAAGACAACTCTTGCTGACCACGTCACTCTTCAGTGTGAGGGCTGTCGGAGGCGACTCCTCCTGGGTGAGGCAGAGACTCAGTTGAAATACAAGTCACTCAAGGGCACCTGGTGGCTGAACTGGTTGAGTGTCCGACTCTTGATTTTGGCTCAAGTCATGATCTCACGATTCATGAAATTGAGCTCTATACCAGGCTCCACAATGACAGTGTGAAAGATCAGTTGCCCCCCTGCACTCACTTGCACATGCCACTCACTCACTCACTCTTCTCTCTCAATAAATAAACACTTAAAAAAATGGAAGTCAATCAGGCTAAACATCCTCAGAGATAAATCACTCACTTGAGACAAGGAAGAAGTACCTACTAACCTACTGTATGTCTTCATAACAGTTTGAAGGAGGTCCCTTCCAGAAGGAGGAAATCAGAGGGGCAGCAGGTTAATTAGCCCTTCCTCAAGAACAGTGACACAATGCAGGCATCTAACAAGGATTCTAGTTACGTTTTCTGAAGGGAATTACAAAATAATTTACCAGTAACTGTGTCTATTGTATCTGTCTGCTATGTTGGTTTCACATTTTGAAGAGTACTAACATGCATAAAGTCAAAAGCCCCTGGACTTGTCTTTTCAGGAAACTGAGTGTGTAGAGATCCTGGGCCAATCTATGGTTCATGGGTCTCTTTTAGCTATAGAGAGGCTGAAAAGATTTAAAAAGACAGAAGAGCCAGCTAATTTTCTGAGGCCAGCTGCAAGGAAGGAAAGTAAAAATAATCAACTTCACTCTTTGAGCTGTGCTATCTACCACTGTTACCACACCAATCCTATGCCACAAAGTTAACAGCTTTTTCCGATGTTATGATTTCAGAATCCTAGGTGCAGGGGAATTAAGTAATTTGTCTCAAGTTACACAGCTGATAAACAATGGGTTGGTGACTTAAAGCCAGCAGTCAAAGGCTTTGATCCCATATTCATCGCTCTTACACTGTACATAAGGTGCTGACCTAGACTTTAATTCACTTTTCCTTTATTTTAACAAGCACCGATGAGCATCATTCACGTGCCAGGCTCTTTGCCAAGGGACGCAGCATGAGATGTGGCGCCGGGGTTGTGTAGTGGGAGATCAGCACCCACAACGAATTTGCTGCCGGCGCTGCCCTTGTGTTTGAGGAATTTTCTTTTTAGCTGATAGATTTTCTGGTATTATCTAAAAATTTCCTTCCATATCCCTGTTGCAAGAGAACAAGTATTCTAGCACAGACAAGATTCATTTTGGCAAGTGTAGGAATGGCAAGCTGACAGAATACTTGAGTTAATGACGCTTCCAACAATAAGATCTATTCAATAACTTACTTCATGGTACAAACTGTGCCCTAGACAATATGCTCACTTGTCTCACACTTCTCTACATGGAACACAACACTTGGTAGCTTAGGACTTTTAAGTCTAAATCATATGAAGATGAAAGTTTGAAAATTCAGTTAAACATCTACAGGTTCCTAAATATATAGGTGTTGAGTAGCCATATATCAATCCCTCTCCATCTCCATTACATGAATGTAACACTATGTGTTCAATAAATAGTAGTTGATGATTTAATGTACCAGATGCTGCAGTTGTGCCCTTCACGTAGTATCCCAATATTTTCACAGGACTTCACTAGCCCTATGACATAGACGTGAATATATCCAATATGTAACTATCTAACTATATTTGGCACCTATTATGTGTCAGGTCCTGTGCTAAGCATTGAACATGTTTTCTCATTTATTCATTCATTTGGTAATTATTTATAGAGAGTTTATTATAATCCAGGGGTGGGGTTAGCCCCTTAGGATATAATAGCAAGCAAATGGAATAGACGGGCATTGTCTTCACTGACCTTGCTTTCCAGGTGGGTGGATACAGCAATAAATAAGAAAATAAATAGGGGCACCTGGGTGGCTCAGTCGGTTAAGCGGCCAACTTCGGCTCAGGTCATGATCTCACGGTCCATGAGCCCGCGTTGGGCTCTGTGCTGACAGCTCAAAGCCTGAAGCCTGTTTCAGATTCTGTGTCTCCCTCTCTCTCTCTGACCCTCCCCCGTTCATGCTCTGTCTCTCTCTGTCTCAAAAATAAATAAACATTAAAAAAATAAGAAAATAAATAATAAGATAATCACAGATTATAATAGTACTGAGAAGAAAATAACTAAATAAGACAGAAAAATGTGTGGAGAGGAAGATTCTACCTTGGGAATCATGGTAGGCTACTTCTGTCCAAGTAGGCTCCCTGGGGTGGTAACATCCAAGCTGAGACCTGAAGAGCATGAAGGAGACAGCCATGGAAAGACCTGAAGGAAAAGGTCCCAGGCAGAGAGAGCAAGTGCCCTGAGGTGGGAAAGAGCTTGGCTTCCTAGAAGAGCAGAAAAGATGCTAGAGGTAGGATGGTCCATTGTGAGTCTAGAAAGGTAGGTGGGAGTCAGATGATGCCTTGCAGTTCTGGGCAAGGAATTTTGATTCTGTTTAAACCTACATGAAAGCATTCAATGTTTTCAGCAGAGGCACGGTTATGATCTGAGTTGTAATTTTTTAAGATGATTCTGGTTGCTATGCGTGGAATGAACCTTAGATAAACAAGAGTGGAACTAGTGAGGAGGTCTTTACTGCCATCCAGATCAGAGATGGTAGTCGCTTGGCCCAGGGAGGTCGCAGTGGTATGGAGAAAAGTGGACAACTTGAGATGTGCTGTAGCGGTGGAACCAGCATGGCTCACAGACTTTAATGTGAGAAGTGACTTCATGTGGTTGGCAAATGTATTGCCCATGTATTACTCCTTCCTACATATTTTTTTAAAAAACACAACTGGATCTTAAAATGTTAAATTATTGTCAATTACGGTTGAGCCTTGAAGAAGTCTGAATTGCACGAGTTCACTTATAAGCAGATTTTTTCCAGTTAATATACTGGAAATTTTTTTGAAGATTTGCAACAATTTGAAAAAAATTTCTTTTCTCTAGCTTACTTTATTGTAAGAATACAAAATACATATAACATATAAAACACATGTTAATCAACTGTTTATGTTACCAGCGAAAGCTCCTAGTCAACGCCAGGCTAACAGTAATCAAGTTTTGGAGAATCAAGACTTACACACAGATTTTCAACTGTGTGGGGACTGGCGCCCCAAACCCCCATGTTGTTGAAGGGTCAACTGTACATCTCAATAAAACTGAAGCAGTTTGAGGGGGGCGGTATTATCGCCAAGAGCTAGAGAGTGGAAACCCTGGGAATCACACCAACTATGTTTGACTTGAAGTCCATAACCACTGTGCTCCATAGCTTCACATTCATCCCTACTCCTTGTCCAAAATCTCTCCAGGAAACCTTGAGTTTGTCCTATCCTCTACTCCTGGTCCTGGACCTTCTGGTTTTTCACCAGGACTGTGAAGTGCAGCCATGTAATTTGTGCCCTGCACAACTAGAGGAAGGATGGACATAGAGTACTAGTGAGGTTTTAAAGACAGGTTTACAAATTCATTGATATTCCTCCCCTCAAAGTGTTTACTCCCTTACTCTCAAGTGTGGACTGGAGTTAGTGATGTGCTTCTGATAATAGAACATGTGAAAATCATAGGATGTCACTTCTGAGATTAGATTATAAAAAGACTACAGCTTCTGTCCAGGGAGTTCATTCTCATTCATTCTGTCTCTCTCCCTCTCTGTGCCTCTCTTTTTTTTCCCTCCGTCCCTCATCACTGATTCGGTTAAACCAGTTGCCATGTCATGAGGGCACTCAATGGTATGGGCAGGTCCCCATGGCACAGAACCAAGGCTTTCCAGAAACCATGTGAGTCAGCTTGGAAATAAATTTTCTGAGGCCAGGCCACAGGCACCATAAATGAGCTTAGAAGTGGATCTTACCTCAGTCAAACCTTGAGATGACTCCAGCCCAATATAGCTTGAATGCAACCACTTGAGAGACTCAGTTAGCTGACCCACAGAAACTGTGATGCAATAAATTTTTGTTGCTTTAAGCTGCTAAATTTGGGGTGATTTGTTACACAGCAATAGATAACTAATACAACCATAATGTGGATGGTTTCTGGAGTTACGCAGCATGGCTGCACTGTCCCCACACTTCACCACTTCTCTGTTACCAGTTTGGGATTTTCTGTTCTAGTTAAACCTTAATCACTTTCCCAGATGGGACCCCCATTCTCTGTCTGCTGACCTCACATCCTGTATCCATAGGTGAAAAAGTGGTACACATCCATCCACCTCAGACTCACGGGATTATTCCAGGTCCTGGCTAGACCTGCTCCTTTGCCTGGATTAAACAATACCGATCCAAGTTTTCAACTTTAATATTTTTGTATCCTCCCAATATAAGATATTGATTGTCAAACAATGTTCAAAGGAATGACAGTATCAGAATCCCCGGATAGTTTTACACACATACAGATTCTGGGCCCCCACAGTAGAGAGGCTACTTCAGTGGGGTAACTCAGGATGCTCCCAGGTAATTTTGAGGCATAGCCAGGTTTTGTAAACTCTGGCTTAGTTTTTATCCCTGACGTGCTACACAAACATGGCCCATAATTGGAACTAGAATCTAGATTTCCTGTGTCCTTTTCAGTAGATTTCTCTCACACATGCACTATAAAGTTAACATTTTTCCTTGATACATTTTCTCAAAGGCAATAACTGAATTATATTTGTTGAATGTCTGCAAAGATTCAGCAATCAGTATATACTGAATTTACATATGAAACATTTTGTACTTTTAGGGAAGTGGGATTCAACTGGATGGAAGTGAGTACTCTGAACATATAAATTTATTTTCTGTGATCTTACTTTTGCAGTAACGAATTTAATTGGTATCTTTTCTGACTCTGTGGAAAATGTGAAGAGCATCTCAATAAATTAATAAATGACAGCTTTGGGTTTATCAGTGATCGAGGCTGCAAAACTAACAGCTAAAGAAAATATAGCAAGGCAAAAATAGAGCCATTTATTCTGTTAAAGTTAAATTCAGGGAAACAGGGTCGTCAGCAAAATGCCAGAGCCAAAGATGCTACTGGAAAGGGAATCTGGTAGGAATAAAGGAAACCGCAGTTTTCTAATTAACACTGCAACGAATACTAAAAATGACCTTAAAGCAGAGTTTAAAAGGTATTTTAATGAGTTTTTGGCAAGGACTGCTGATGAGCCCTTTTTCATAACTGAAGAGAAATGTCTTAAAATTAACCAAGGCTTATGATCATCATATTGGAATCATATTTCAAGGAAATAAAACCCTTTGCTAGAAGTTAAACAAAAGGACCAGTAAGAATACTAATCGAGCTTGTATCTTATTCTAATAACTCTGAGAAGAGGCAGATTTCTGAAGTCTAACTATTATGCCATTGTCTCCTTTTAACCTTCTGAGAAATTGTCACTGATTTTAAACACACGTACATACTTCATTACTCCATGATTACCTATTTGTCTATTTCAGTATCCTTCCCTTTCTCACCAGTGGTTCTTCAGATTCTTCCCTAGGCTATTACATTAAGATACATACAGGGGTGTCTGGGTGGCTCAGCCAGTTAAGCATCTGACTTCAGCTTAGGTCATGATCTCATGGTTCATATGTTTGAGCCCTGCATTGGGCTCTGTGCTGACAGCTCAGAGCCTAGAACCTGCTTCGGATTCTGTGTCTCCCACTCTCTGCCCCTCCCCCGCTCGCATTCTGTCTCTGTCTCTCAAAAATAAATAAAAACATTAAAAAATATTTTTAAAAAGACATATACAATCATCTCCCACATTTTTTAAAGACTTCACTTGTACAAGACTTCTAGTTTAACGTAGTATCTGCTACCAATTTTCTATGAAAATAACTCTGTACATGGACCCAAACAGCGTACATTCTAGCTTATAACCCAATAAACTGACCCAATTCCCATCGTCGTTTCTGAGTTTAAGTCTAGAATCGCTCGTCACTTCTGCAGTGTCACCCCCCACCTTTGTGTTGCAGTAAGGGATCTGCTACTTTGTCTTTCTTCAGCCCTCTTCCATCTGCTTATGTGTTCCAGAATTTATTGAGATCTTATTTCACTCTGCCTTCTTTCAGCACTGATATGGAGTTCTCCCTATTGTTATACTTATCCTCTCATTTTAGGTATAAGGTTGAAAAAACTTGTAGGCTCAGAATAAGCCCACAAGAATTGATAGTTTTATTACCAACAATAAATTAATAATAAATCAACAAAAATAATGTAAGAAATGATCAACATTTATTAAATACAAAGCCTCTGTCCCACTTCTCTAAAACTAACATAGATTTTAGTTTCCTTCAGGACCACTTAGCAGTTGGTCTGGAAAATCTAGATTGATGCTCACAGTTGCCATGGGTGGAGAAAAATACACCATATGTCTCAGTTTGGTCAGGCAAAAACTGGCTTGTCATCCTCTGCAATAAGGCGTGCTCTGTCTTCTGGGGAAACTTTAAGATTAACAGCAAGAATCTAAGTAGGAGTTTCATTTTAAAGATAGATAAATAAGTTATATAAGTTATTTAAGAATAAAAATATGGGGGCGCCTGAATGACTCAGTCGGCTAAGCTTCCGACTTCAGCCCAGGTCATGATCTCACGGTTTGTGAGTTCGAGCCACGCGTCAGGCTCTGTGCTGACAGCTTGGAGCCTGGAGATGCTTCGGACTCTATGTCTCCCTCTCTCTCTCTGCCACTCCCCTGCTCACACTCTGTCTCTCTCAAAAATAAATAATAAACATTTAAAAAAATTAAATTTCTAAAAAAAAAAAAAAAAAAAAAAAGAATAAAAATATGGCCTGGGTGGCTCAGTTGGTTAAACTACCAACTCTTGATTTCGGCTCAGGTCATGATCTGAGTTTGTGAAAGCAAGTCCTACATCAGACTCTGTGCTAAAAGCACCAAGCCTGTTTGGGATTCTCTTTCCTTCTCTCTCTGTCCCTCTCCCACTCATGCTCACATGTTCTCTCTCTCTCAAAATAAATAAAAATTATATACACACACACATACACACAGACATACGATTTGTCATCAAGAAACTGGAGGTATTTCTAGGCATTTCATCCACAGCTATAACTCAGGGACCCTAGGTAAAACATTCTCTCGCAAAACAGCTGTGCCAAGAAGGGAATAAAAGATCAAAGAAAAATCTTTCCTTTAGAATTCATGGAAGAATTCCACCATCAGTCTGGGGTCTCGGTCTGGACTCTAGATTGAAGCAGATGAAGTGCGCAGAGACCATGCCAAAGCCATACCAGCACCTTGCAACTCTGAGTATGGTCCTTGGACCAGGAGCATCCCAGAAACTTGTTAGAAATGCAGGCTCTCATGCCCCATCCTCTGCCTTTTTAACAAGATCCTCAGGTGATTTGTACACCCCTTAAAGTTTGACAAGCTCTGCCCTGGAGAAATCTTCTCATACCAGGGGCTATAGAAAAGCGGGACACTGGATCATTAACTTCTCCAGCTTTGTATCTTCCTATTTGCTCCTCCTCCCCACTGTTCCTGGGCCATAGGGGTTACTTATGAAGGTAGGGGCCTTGGATGATTCCAAAAGACCAAATTACATGGTATGACCCCCAAATTCCAGAAGCAACCACACAAACCTGGCAGGGCGAGGCGTCCTGAATTCCACTAAGCTAATATTAAAGAAACGACACAGACTTCTGAGAGCCCCATATTAGTCAAGACTCTTGGAGCTGCCATAGCAGAAAATCCAACTCAAAAAAAAATTTTTTTTCTCAGTTCATGTAACTAAAAATTCCCGATGTTGATCAACTGCAGACACATCTGGGTTTGGGTGTTTAAACAATGTTGTAGAAAGCTGCCTACCTCTTGCGAACTTCTGCTTCTCTCTGTGTTGGCTTCTCTGGAAGGCTTGGCCTTATGAAAGCTCCCAGTCCCAGGTCTACCTTTTCTCAGCTCACTAGAAAAAGAGAAAGCTTCTCTCCCAGCAGTTTTCTAAAACTCTAGACTGAGTTTTATTGGCTCTGTTTGTGCCAGTTTGGATCACATGCTCATTTCTGAACCAATCACAGTAGATAAGTGGATGTGACCTTCTAAGTCACAAACCTACTCTTTGAGCCGAGGATGAAGTCAACCTCATCTTCAGTACACAGGCTGAGAGCACGGGAGAGGTGCTACCCCTAGAAAACTGGGGATATAATGGCAGAGGAGGGGGAGATTGATGCTGAGTTTAAAAAAAAAACAAACAAGTAGCTGTTCATGAAGGACATTTCAGCTGAAATTCACAACTACACAGAGGCGACCTCTCTAGAAGCAACAACATGTCCATCTATTGCAGTAGAGCTGCACAGCAAGGGAGTGGATCCCCAGTGTATTTTCTTGTCATTTTGAGAGTGTCCATTGTTCCATTATAATACCCACAACATAATAAATTCAATTTGTATTTAAAGTTATATCAATTGGTAACACTGCTTGCTTACTTTTTCAGAGTACAAAGTTTGACCCAACAACCTAACTTAAGAAACGTGAAAATCATTAGCCAGTGAGAATATAGAAGTCATTTTAATGGTATCAGAGCTCTAGGCAAGGCTGTAACATGTGCAGATTTTGTCCTAATTAGTGTCCAGTGTGACCTCTTAGGAACTAACATGGATGGTCTTAGCCCTGGTCAAAATTCCCAATGATCTCTAATGCCTCTGGGAAGTGTGACTTCCCCTCAAGGAAACATTGATCTCTCTCCATGTCTGAAAAAATCAGGATACAGAGCTGTGGATCGCCTTTGGAGATGTTCAATTTTGTTCTCCACTACTCAACTCTCAAGTGAATTATTCTGTACAAATCTACTTTAATTATGTATTAATTTCAATATTATTACATGCAGTACACAACTGCTGCTCATTAAAAATTAATCTGGATTCTATCGGTTTTATTTAGTATTCATTATGAGGCAACGTTCACTTTTTTTAAAAAGGCCTCCAGATAAATGTGTTGCTCTACATAACCAAGTAGTGATTTGCCAGAAATAGAAGTACCTTAGTAAGAATTCTGCCTCCCTCTTCCCTTCCCTCCTGTTTTTAGCAGCTTCATTCACAGCCATGGGTAATGAACTAGCAGAAGAGGGAACTGACAAGGACTGGTTAAGTGCAACATTTGAGGATCCTGCTGCTCTAGGTTGTTGTTGGAGCTGGAACACCAAAGACCTATTCTCATGGTGCTATTAAAGGCAATTATTTTACGTCCTTGTCTTCAATAGCCCTGCTCTGGAGACCCTACAGCAAGGATGCCTTTGTTCAGATGTTGACCAGAAACCCCAGAGCTTTATTTCTCCACATCCGTTAGTACTTTTCCATGCAGACAGATGCCCAGCAAAACAATGATGCTTAAACTGTGTGAGGGAAGAATCACATAGGATTGCAAGGAATAATAATAAAGTCTTAATCAGTTTTCTTCTGAATCTGAAAATAACAGTTAACATTTATGTAGACCTTACTATGTGTCAGGTATTGCACACGTCTTGTTTAATTCCAAGGTAAATACTGTAGTTACTTCCACATGAATTTTGCATTGTTTTCATAACACCTTAAAAGGATTCATACACGTGTTCGCAATTACTGAGAAAACCTCTAACAAAGAAGAAACAAAACCTTAACCTTGAATTCGCAATGCCAAATAATTTACAGAGGAAACAAATTTTTACAGTACAGTTGTGGTCTCTTGACAGCATCAAATCGACATTTTAAAAAGGGTTAAGTGATACATACTGGCTTGGGCATTATTTTCTTAACACAGGAATTGATGCTGCACTTGGGGATATTTCATGAAAATGTTAGCTTCCAACTAGAACTGACACAAAGAGAAGTTTTACAGAATAAGGTTTTGTGGCTACTTCTTGGTGAGCTATACCGGAACAGGTTCCCATCCTACACTTTCTGTGACTTTCTCATTGGCTCTTGTTAAAATACAAAGAAAAGTAAAAAAATGTGCCAAGCCAGTGTATCAGTCAGACTAATACAAGTGTGACTAACAGAAGTACGGAAACCAACTTCAGCCAACAAAAGTAAAAAATAAATACGTGGTAGAGGGTAGGGGGTGTGATACAGGAGCATTATATAAACCAAAGGTAGGAAGCATCCATCCAGGCTTGAGGAAGTGATGAGAACAGGAAAGAGAAGTGGATCAGGAACCTTTCTTTGCTTTTTATTTGTGATACTTTCTACTCTCTTTGCAGACCAGCTTTTTCTGCTTCTCACCCAGATGACAAAAACAGCCACTCACAGCTCCCAAGTCTAATGTTATGAAAGAGTGGACCTAGGCCAGCCGACTCCATTTTGTTCTGTGTCCTCCATCTTGAGTGACTATGTCCCCGACATGGCCCCCTTTCCGGGAAAACTGCAGAAAGAAATTCCGCTCAAACCTCAGACCACACCTCCTCCCCTTGAGTAACTTGCCGTTCAAACCACCCCCGGCAACATGCGCAACGGGACTCTGACCCTTCCCCAGCCAATCGGCTAAGGCCACGACCATTACCCCACCAACTGCCCCTAGATACCTATAAAACCTTTGTGCTTTTGAAACTCGCTCCCTCTCCGGCATCTCACCGCTGCGTCGGTGCAGGTAGGGGATTGAACTCGAGCTAGCTCGAAAAAAGGCTCTTTGCTTTTGCATCGGACTTGGCTCCCTGGTGGTCTTTGGGGATCACAAATTCTGGGCATGACAGTTACATGTCGACCAAATATGAAACTATGCATTCTCCCTCTTTCTCGGGTCTAATTTCAAACTGTCAAGATAAATAATTGGGGAAAGGCACACTTGGGAGTCATATGTCCACCGCTGGACTATTCAACTGGGAGGTGGGGTCAAATAGAACAAAATGGTATAAGACCCATCAATGCAGGTTAGAAAACAGATGCCAAAGAAGAGAGAGTGACTGTGAAATGGGCAGATGCCCTAAAGATGTTTTGTTGGTTTGGTTTCTACAGAGAAACAGAATCAATAGGTATTGGTTCTACATAAAGAAGGAGAGAGAGAAAAAAAGAGAGGAGGGAAGGGAAGGGAAGGGAAGGGAAGGGAAGGGAAGGGAAGGGAAGGGAAGGGAAGGGAAGGGAAGGGAAGGGAAGGGAAGGGAAGGGAAGGGAAGGGAAGGGAAGGGAAGGGAAGGGAAGGGAAGGGAAAGGAAGGGAAAGGAAGGGAAAGGAAGGGAAAGGAAGGGAAAGGAAGGGAAAGGAAGGGAAAGGAAGGGAAAGGAAGGGAAGCGGGGAGGGAAGGGAAGCGGGGAGGGAAGGGAAGGGAAGGGAAGGGAAGGGAAGGGAAGGGAAGGGAAGGGGAGGGGAGGGGAGGGGAGGGGAGGGGAGGGGAGGGGAGGGGAGGGGAGGGGAGGGGAGGGGAGGGGAGAAGAGAAGGGAAGGAGAATTTGTTCATACAATTATAGAGATTGACAAGTTCCAAGATGTGCAGTGAGTAAGCTGAAGACCCAGGAAAGCCAATGGTATGGCTGTAGTCTGAGGGCAGAAGAAGACACATGTCCCAGCTCAACAGTCAGGCAGGTGAAGTTCCCTCTTACTCAGCCTTTTTGTTCTATTTAAGTCTTCAATTGACTGGAGGAGGCCCGCTTACATTAGGAAAAGCAATCTGTTTCACTCAGCCTACCACTTCAGGTGTTAATCTCATGTAAAACCACCCTTATAGACACACTCAGAATAGTGTTTGGCCAAATGTCCAGGCCCCCTGTGGCCCAGTCAACTTCATACATAAAATTAATCATCACAAGTGCCCTCTACCACAAACAACACAGCCTTTTCCAGCATCTGACTTCAGAGACAAAATTAGAAAGAATATTCATCTAATGATATTTTAATTTCTTTTGACAATATAAACCAAGTCATAATAAAATCTTGTTAATAAAAAATTAAATGGTATCTACTTAGAAGGAAAGTAGAATGACAAGAGGGTGCCTTGACACAAAAAGTATAATCCAACTGATCACAGATACCTCTCAAAAAAGACATTGGCACAAGTAAGCCTATCACATTTTCCTTACCAGAAATGATGAAGTAATGATAAGGGAATTCTTTGATTCAGATACTTTAAATTTATTTGAAGATTTTAGACTTTTTATGTCATCATATTCTTTTTGCTTAAAGATATATGCATTCTCTGATTCCAAGTCAAAACTGACAGAAATTAACCTAAGACTTAGCACAGCTGTGAATGCTTTGCAGTTATTAAGCTGAAACAGAAGCTAATAAAAAACACAATATTTTAATTCACTAATGTAAAGATAACTTATTAGTCTGTGGTTTGCATTATTAAACAAGTTTGAAAGGTTAAATACTCATGTTCTAAATTATAGAATAAAAGTTACTCTCATCCATATCTTTGTTGCAGAAAGGAAATATGTTAAGACGAGGAAATGTAAACAATTTTGGAACACTTAGGCTTTTGAATAATTCATAATCTTTTATTCACTGAATACTTGAATACCTACTATGCAGCAGAGCTGGTCCTAACGTTAAGATTTACTTCAAATGCAAAATGTTTGTTTTTTATCCTGAGTTATTTGACTACTAAATATTATTACCATTTAAATAGTCTTGTCTTGGGGCACCTGGGTGACTCAATTGGTTGAACGTCTGGCTTCAGCTCAGGTCATGATTTCATGGTTTGTGAGTTCAAGCCCCACATCAGGCTTGCTGCTGTCAGCCTGTCAGCAAAGAGCCTGCTTCGGATCCTCTGTCCTCTTCTCTCTGCCCCTCCCCCACTTGCGCTTTCCCAAAAATAAATAAATATTTAAGATAGTCTTGTCTTTCAAATAGACAACATTCTTCTAAAGACATGTCAATCTTTTAAATATTAAGCATTTACATATTCAGAATTATTCTGAGAAAATCAGGTTATACTTTATTTTTGAGATTCAGAAAAAATAAAAGAAAGAGACTATGATAGAGCAAATAGGGCAAAATGTAAACAAGTGGCAGAATTGGAATAAAGAGTCAGGGGAATTCTTTATACCAGTTTTCCAACTTTTCTGAGTTATATTTAAAATTATATCAAAATTTAAAGTTACTAAGAAATGAAAAAAAAAGGAAAAATGTTATCCAGCACCTCCACTTCTGGGTATATATCCAAAGAAAATGAAATCACTATCTCAAGAGATATCTGCACTCCCCTATCCAGTGCAGTGTTATTTACAATAGCCAAGACATGAGAGGTGTCTACTGATAGATTAATGGGTTAATAAAATGTAATACACACACACACACACACACACACACACACACACACACACTGGACTATTATACACTCATAAAAAGGAAATCTTGCCATTTTCAACAACATGGGTAAGCCTTGAGGTCATTATGCTAAGTGAGATAAGTCAGACAGATAAAGACAAATATTATATGCTCTTACTTATATATAATCTTTGAAAACCAAATCATAGAAACTGAGAAGAGATTGATAGTTGCCATGGTTGCCAAGGGATTTTGGGGGGACAGATGAGGGTGGTCAAAAGGTACAAACCCCCCAGTTATAAGACAAGTAAGTTCCGGGGATGTAATGTAGAGCATGGTGACTATAGTTAATAACACTGAATTGTATATTTCAAAGTAGCTAAAAGAGTAAATCTTAAAAGTTCTCATTACAACAAAAAAAATGTAATTATGTGAGGTGATGTTTGTGAAGTAAACTTATTGTGGTGATCATTTTGCAATATATACAAATATCAAATCATTATGTTGTGCATCCTAAACTAATACAATGTTTATGTCAGTTATATCTCAATAAAACTGGGAGAAAAGAAAAGTTGATAGTGTTGGTAAGTTGACAAACTGTCCACAAAGTCAGGTTATGTTAATATAAGGCAGGCTGTCAGGAGGAAGATACTAAATGGTTTAGTGAAATCATGGCAGATCACTTTTACGGAACCTAACATTTAACTTCCTGCCCAATCAGAAATGTATGGTAGGAATGTCTGACTTGTCTGGAGCTGTGGTCCTCTGGTACGCTCTGATTCATTTACAACTGCAGAAAGTTGTAAATGAGCTCTCAAGCTGTGATTGGCCAGTTCAATTTGACTTCATCTTTTCTCTGGGAATGTCTTTCATCAAATGGGCCTCCCAGGGGGCAGCAGTGAATCTATCACAGAGGAAGACAATCAAGTAGGACCAAAAACACATTCAAAATAAAAGTTTTTTAAATAAAACTAGGTTGATGAAGAAAAAGCAAAAGAGAGGATTACAGTATTTTCACTTTATCATATACAGGGTGGGAGGATTAATTAGCTTGTTTTTGTAAAGTACTTTAAAGATAAATGGTGCTGTTAACTTGCCAAAACTCATTCCTATTATGTTTATTTGCTGTGCCCTACATAAATATTTAATGATTACCCTGGGAAAGTAACTCTTGTTTAATCTATCATCCTTTTCTTATTAGTAGATAGTACACAACAGCCAAATTTTTCCCCTGAACATATTATTTTTAAAAATGCCTCCAAGATAGCTTCCCATCAACTAAGCAATAATCCACAAATAAGCCATTAATTTTTTATCGCTCTTAGCAATGAGAAACACATAATAGGGTAGAATCTATAAGTTGGAGCTCCTTCAAGGTAAAATAGGAGTTAATTTTCCTTGCACCATTGTGGTCACAACCACACTGGTCACTGCAAGGGTAAGCTTTTTAACAAAGAAGAAACAACACAGGTTCTGATTCACTCATTGTTTCTAAGCATTATTGACCACAAACCATGCCTTATTTCTAGAAACACGGGTTTCACAAATTAAGAGAAAACACTCTGGTGTCCCCCAAAGTGGTGATTTTCAACTAGCATGTTTCATGTCCCACAAATTAATCTAAATGGGAAAAGGTAGAGAAAGCAATATCAACACCTCTTTTCACTGAAGTTTTAACTGTGAAGTGAGATCAGCAGAGGCCCCAGCTCTGGCCACGGGGCTCAGCCCTGCTGCACAGAGGATCCCTGGCTGGCAACCTTCTTAATCTGCATATCCGTGGACCTCTTTGTGTGGCCCTGGCAGAGGAGCACCTTGGCCTCCCACCGCAGCAAGAGCAGGCCCATGTGTATACATAGCACCTGGCAGTGGAAGGCAGAAGAGCAGAAAGCCAGCAGATAATCCCTGGCAAGTAAGGTTGGCAGTAAAATAGCAGGAAGTGAGCAGGGGGAGGATGATTAGGAGAAATACCATGCACACAGTTACCCTTCGCAGGCCACAGGATTCTGTCACGTTTGCCAGGGAACATGCTAATAGGGAAGTGGCAAAGTCTTAATGTGTTTTCAAGTGTTGCTAGGAAACCTGTGTCTACAGGACACTAAATCCGAGTCCAGTGATTTCAAAACCACTGACCCAAGAAATATGCGGCTAATTCAAAAACACTAGATAATGTCCTTCCTGACGGAAGCCTTAATGATTTGGCCAATTCAGCCCTCACCGGTGGAAAGGCCCTAGCTGGGAGGCCAGGCTACAGACACAGAAATGAACGGAGATACCCTTTTCCTCTATCACAGTGGTCTCTAGTGCCTCGACCAAACCGGAAAATCTGACCTAACTTTTCCCTAGAAAATTTCTCTTGGCCATGAGTGGTAGAATCAAGGTTATCATTGCTTTTCCCATCCCGGGACTTGCCATTTTTTCAAGCTGTGTGACCTTAGACTTGAGTTTACCCTTGGAGAAGCAGGCCTCTGGGCAATTCTATGCCTTGAAAGAGTCAAGTTCCTTCAAAGGGAGAGAGTGGTGTGTAGGGTAAGACCTGCAGCTCACAGACCACGTGAATTTGAATCTGGGCTCTATCACTTAAGAGCTGTGTGACCTCCAAGTTAATCACCGCTTCTGAGGCTCGGTTTGCTCAGTTACAAAACGAAGAAAATGCGATTCTTATGATTCAATGCCAGGCTTTACCACATTCTTCTTCCTAAAATGCAGTCGATTATATTTTAATGTAGATAATGTAATGAATTTAATGTGAATGAAAAAATTGCTAACCTTTAAGTGAACATATTTATCCATGCAATTATACATCATTCTATCCTTCAGTATCATAACCAAAACTTAAGTGATGCCTTTTTTTTTTAGTGATGCCTTCTTTAACTGAGAATATAAAGATGTTTCTGATTTATTTGTAGCCATTTTCAGTTCTGCATTTTTCTTTTTTTAAAACCTATGCTCAAGAGCTTAATTTTCTCAGCAATTCCAGTTGTTGTTGTTTTTTTAAATGTTTGTTTATTTTTGAGAGAGAGAGAGCACAAGCAGGGGAGGGACAGAGACAGACACAGAATCCGAAGTAGGCTCCAGGCTCTGAGCTGTCAGCACAGAACCCAACATGGGACCAGAGCCCGACCCGGGGCCAGGGCCCAATGTGGGGCTCGAACCCACGAACCATGAGATCATGACCGGAGCCGAAGTTGGACGCTTAACTGACCGAGCCACCCAGGCACCATGGCAATTGCAGTTTTGACAATCAAACTCTTGAGCATTCAGGACTGCTGCATATGGTGATACACTGGTTCTGTATTGACAGCCTTAGAAAATGTCATTCATACAGATCATAAGGGCATGTGTAAAAATACCACACGTCCTTAAATGAATCACGTATTGCTGGAAACAAACCTGCTCTTCATGAAAGCTACCAGACCTGGTGTAGATAAATGTTCAACCCCCTGGGATCAATGTCTGTATGATGTGTAAATTGGTTAGGCCAACCTCTCTTCACTTTGAAGATTTTGATTTCTTCAAGAACATAGGGCTAGCTGATATTCTAATGAAACGTTGTTTGAAACCATAAATATAATTATTTTACACTGCTGAAAGAGACAACAAGGAAGATGTGTGGACTTGAGTATGGTTTTAGAGACACATGTGTTTGGTTGGATGTTCTACTATTGAGAGACCAGTAAATAGTCCAAAGCAACACTAAAATCCTATCTTTGCTTTCTAAGTTGCACATATCATGATTCAAAGTTCAATCCACCTGAAAGAAAGATTTCCTACAAAGTAATATTAAATCACTCTTCTTACAAAGCTGTTTTTCAATATAACACATTTAACTAATCACAAAATATTACATGCTCATTGCAAACAATTTTGGAGGGAATAGTGAGCATATTTTTAAAAGACCATCAAAATCACACATGCTATTACCATCCAGAGATAACCTCTTTAAATACTTTGCTGTATTTCTTCCCAGCTTTCTTCAAATGACATTGTGTGTATATATATAATTTTTTCCACAAGTTCAAAATTATCCAGTTATATACTTATTCTGAACTTTAACAACATCATTAACATATTAAATACCTTCAAAAATATCACTTTTAATGATTGCATATTAGCATATTATCAGATGTTTTGGTTGCTTTTAATTTTTGACTATTATAATGATGAATGTCTTTTACATAAATCTTTGATCCCTAAAATTTTCAAGGAACCTATTAAAGACTTTGTCACACACTGTCAGTTTCCTTCCACAAAGTTCATGCCGATATAAACTCTAACTAGAAGAGCACAAAGACATTTGTTCTCTCACATTCTTGCCAACAATGGATTTTTAAAAATGTTTCTACCAACAAAATCAGATTCTCAAAGAGATGTCTATACATACACATTCATTGCAACATTATTCACATTAGCCAAGATATGGAAACAACCTAAATGCCTTCCAAGGGATGCATGAATAAAGAAAATGAGTATAATGAAACATTATTCAGCCATGTAAAAAAAGGAAATCGTGCCTTTTGCAACAACATGGATAAATGTGGAGGGCATTATGCTAAGTGACATAAGCCAGAGAAAGACAAATACTCTACGGTATCATTTATATGTAGAATCTTAAAAAAAAAAAAAAGCCAATTTCATAGAAACAGAATAGAATGATGGTTGCCAGAAACTGACAGGAGGATGATATGAAGAGATCTAAGTTAAAGGTACAAACTTTGGTGACTATATTCAAGAGCATGGTATTGTTTACTTGAAAGTTCCTGAGAGTATGCAGCCACTCTGGAAAACAGTGTGGAGGTTCCTCAAAAAATTAAAAATAGATCTACCCTATGACCCAGCAATAGCACTGCTAGGAATTTACCCAAGGGATACTGGAGTGCTGATGCATAGGGGCACTTGTACCGCAATGTTTATAGTAGCACTTTCAACAGTAGCCAAATTGTGAAAAGAGCCTAAATGTCCATCAACTGACGAATGGATAAAGAAGTTGTGGTTTATATATACAATGGAATACTACTTGGCAGTGAGAAAGAATGAAATATGGCCTTTTGTAGCAACATGGGTGGAACTGGAGAGTGTTATGCTTAGTGAAATAAGTCATACAGAGAAAGACAGATACCATATGTTTTCACTCTTATGTGGATCCTGAGAAATTTAACAGAAGACCATGGGGGACAGGAAGGGGGAAAAAAAGTTAGAGAGGGAGGGAGGCAAACCATAAGAGATTCTTAAATACTGAGAATAAACTGAGGGTTGGTCGGGGATGGGAGGGAGGGGAAAGTGGGTGATGGCATTGAGGAGGGCACCTGTTAGGATGAGCACTGGGTGTTGTATGGAAACCAATTTCACAATAAACTTCATATTAAAAAAAGAAAGAAAGAAAGAAAGAAAGTTCCTGAGAGATCTTAATTGTTGTTATCACAAAAAGAAAAAGTATGAAGCGTTAACTATGTGACGTGATCATGTATCAATCAGTTTGATATTGTAATTATTCCACAGTGTATATGTATATCAAATCATCATGTTATATACTTTAAATATGCAATTAAATTTGTCAAATATTTCTCAATAAAGCTGGGGGAAATATTTCTATCACTCAGTTGATATTTACTGTATACCTGCAATGGGCCAGACCCTGGCTATGGCTTCAAGAAATGTAGTCTAATAGAAGAAACAAAATCACAAATGAGTGAAAGAATTGATAAACAAGTGAATAAACAGAACATATTATGTTAAAATAAGAATGCAAAATGAGTTTTGGCTAAGCAAAGGTGAGGGAACTGCCTGAGAGGAAAAAAAACAACAACCTGTGTTATAGCATGCAGTTACATAGCTCAGCTGAGAAGAACTTCTCCCTTGAAAATATCTTCTAGATATTAATATGTATTGCTGGTACCTATTATTTTAAATGTCACCCTGCTGAGGGGGTGCCTGGGTAGCTCAGTCGGTTGATCATCAGACTCTTGGTTTTGGCTCAGGTCATGATATCACAGTTTGTGAGTTCAGGATCCACATTGGGTTCTGTGTTGACAATGCAGAGCCTGCTTGAGATTCTCTCTCTCTCCCTCTCTCTCTGCCCCTCCCCCACTGACTCACTCTGTCTTTCTCTCAAAAATAAACTTTAAAAAAAAGTTTTTAATTTTTTTTAACACATTCATTTTTGAGAGAGAAAGAGAGAGACAGAGCTTGAGTGGGGGAGGGGCAGAGAGAGAGAGAAACACAGAATCAGAAGCAGGCTCCAGGCCCTGAGCTGTCAGCACACAGCCCAACATGGGGCTCAAACTCACGGCCCACGAGATCATGCCCAGAACCAAAGTCAGACGTTTAATTGAGTCACCCAGGCGCCCCCCCCAAAAAATTTTTTAAATGTCATCATACTGAGGAAGACCAGGCATACAGTTTCCAAAAGTTGGCCAACCACTGAGTGGATGCCAAACAGAACTTTAATCAATACCTTGTGCAGCCAAGAAAAAAGAATCTTAAGAATCCTGGGCTGGACGCAAAAACCTGTGACAAGTGTATGGATAGCAAATTTAAATATGGCCCAGTGGGTCACTTTCTGCTTTTCAAAGGCAGCCTTTTTTTTTTTTTTTTTTTTTTTTTTTTTTTAGACAGAGAGAGAGAGCAAGCATGAGTGGGGGAGAAAGGCAAAGGGAGAGAGAGAGTATCTTAAGCAGGCTGCACGCTCAGTGCAGAGCCCAGTGCAGGGCTGGATTCCACGACCTTGGGATCACGACCTGAGACAAAATCAAGAGTTGGATGCTCAACCAAGCCATCCAGGCGCCCCTAAAAGGCATCCGTTAAAAAGAGGAAAAGAGGGGCACCTGGGTGGCTCAGTTGGTTAAGCATCTGACTCTTGATCTTGCAATTTGTGGGATCCGGCCCCACATTGCGCTCACTGCTGTCACCACAGAGCCTGCTTTGGATCCCCTGTCTCCGTCTTTCTGCCTCTCCCCCGCCCATGCTGTGTCTCTCAAAAATAAATAAACATTTTTTAAAAAGGGAAAAAAAGAAAAAGAGAAAACACCTATTTAAAAAAAAAGAGTGAAAAGGACATGATGAATATTTTTTGATGAAAGTCACCGCCATTTTTGTAATCCTTCTAAAATCAGGAAAAATGTATTTAATTTGGAAATAATGCAGGCATACTAATATCTAAAATTTCAATACACCTTAGGAATTTAACTACAAAACTTTGTGTAAGTTGAGGAAGGGCATGAGGCTCAAATCAGCAAGGCTCTCAAGTATAGAGCAGTAAATGTGGCCAAAAACGTTCAAAGAAAACACAGAGCAAAACTAAATGGAATAAAAATGAACTTAAAACACTGCCAAAATACAAAATTAAGCTTCCTTGTTCTCTCATTTTGCGGTTAATTTATCCCATTACAACCCTCTGACCTATAATTTACCATCAATTTCACTGTCAGGATTTTCACTGTTCTTTTAATAGTCCCTCAGTTGTATATATATGTGAACCTGACAGCATAAGTGACCTAGAGAGCAGCAAAAACAAAAACAAAAACACATTAAACCTAGAGTGATGCATTCCTGGAACTCTCTATAATTCCTCCCAATATTTAGAAGTGCTTGTGTTTGAATAATCCTGCTCTGGGCTATTATTCAAGTAACAAACAGCAAAAATCTAGACGTTCAAGGATAAGACTCTCAGATGATGTGTCTTTGCTTTAAGATTCAGTGTTCTGTACCTGTGGCAAATCACCTCAACTTTTTTAAGCCTATAAAATGTGTATTACCAAAATAATACTTAATCTCCAGAGTTGTGAAAATTAAATATGGTCTGTAAAAAAATTATAGCATATAGCACAACAGAGTAGTAGTGACACAATACAATTGTTTTTATTGTAATAATTACTTAACTATTATGCTTACAAAACAATTTCTAGTTTTCTTATATTTCATAGTGATCTCTTATTGAAATATCTGAGGAATTTTGATCATTCAGACCTTGCTTTGCCCAAATCCAAACCTTGAAAACTACAATTCTCTCCTCATGTCCACTTAGTTTCTAATAGTACATGATATTCCAAGTTCTAATGTTTCTGATTCCTCTTCTTAAGTGCATTAACCTCAATAAGGTTCATGAAATGCAAGTGAGAACACATACATTTATAGCCTGTAGAAATAGGTCATTTTCAAATGTATTACTCAGGAAGAATTTTTTGCTCTGAAGAAGTAGAGAAGGGGAGGAAGAAGAAAAAGGTGTGTCAAAAACCACAGGCACATGACCATCTCTGACGGGCAGGGTAACCATCCACTCGGACCAATGTTGACTCTGTCTTCTCTTCAGGACAGTAGAGTAAGTAAGACAGCTTGTTGTGTAAGGATAAGGGCCTCTGGCTACAGAGTCTGACTCGGCGATGGCATTCCCACAGTGCCTATCCTGATAATTAGGCAAGTGATAGGGAATTCTGTTTTAATCGTAAAGATGATGTCACTCTGCCTGATTGTTACCTACAGCTTTCTTTTCTTTTTTTTCCTGAAGCTTTCTAAAATGTGGAACACAGCAGAAAATCTAGAGCACTAAAATGAGGGAGGGAATGAGAGACTCTTGCAGATAGCACCAAACTCTGGAACCGAAGTTTACAGAAGCCCTCGTAGGAACCTTACGTCTAAGAAGCCATAAGCTTCTCAGTCACAATGAGAAGAGGCAAGATTCCAGAGGAAATCAAATAGTCAAATTTGTCTGAAGAGTGTTTTAAGGAATGGCCAAAACACAATATGTATTTGGGGACTAACTAAAATTCCTGGACCCAGGCTTTACTTATGTCCTTCTTCGCTTTGTTTTTCCCCATAGATTCTCAACCCAGAGAAACAGGGTAAGACCAGAAAGTCAGAGAGAGCAAAACTCCATTTCACTGCAGGATCTTATGCTCCGTGGAAGTCTGAAAGCCTGAGTCCCTAATTGGAAGTATAATCTGAGTCTCCTTCACAGCAAAACAGTTCCACTTGGGACAGCTTTCTTTCTAAGTCTGTCTTGCCAAATGAACTTAACCCAAAGAGATGTATTTGCTTACTATTCTCTTGGACAAACAGATTGTCGGTGTGCTTTGGCATTCTCAAATAGTAACCCTCATTATTTTGTCTGTTGTTATCCACAAACTTTGACATCTTCCTGTGAGTAGCATTATACATGTAATTCATCAAAGCTTCAGTTCCAACATAAATTCCTCAAACACACCTCGCTTGTGAAGTATCCTCACTGGCTTTCTTCTGTTATATCCCTCCGAGTTAACTTCCAGCTGACAGACCAAGATTTTTTTTCTTTTCTGTAATCATTAATCTTCACTGAAAAGCTGTTCAAATGCCTTCCAACAGCTTCAGGGGCAGAGCCTCCTGCTGGCACTAGTAACTCTCATAAATATTATTGGGATTGTGCATGTACATCAGGGAGAGATTTTTAACCCAAGAGAACATGAAAAGAACACCAGCAGGCTCATTCTGAGCTAGTATGAGTTGTGCAACTGAGCACAGTAGAGGATGCATGCAGGAAATTAGCCAGCAATTGAAAGGGCGAACAGGTGTTCCACGCAGCCTCTGCTTCTAGCGAGCAGTAAGAATGTCACACTTTATTGTATATTATTATTACCTATTATTACATCTTATCTCCTCCAGTAAATGACAAACTCCCTGTAAGAAGCATCTTTGTGTTATCAATGAAGTATTTCACAGATCGGCATTCCGATGTTTGCTGAATAAGTGAACTAGATGAGTGGATAGATAAGATAGGTGGATGGGTGAATAGCTTGTGAATTAAAGCTTATATTATTCACATATCAAAAAAGAATAGTCTCCAGCAAGAACATACTCCCCAATATCAGGATGAGTAAAATATTCCAAGCCTCTTTTAAAAGAACTATGACATTATTTGTGTTGTGTGTGTGTGTGTGTGTGTGCACACGTGTGTGCATATGGGGGACTATTTCTCAGAGCTACCCACATAGTTTTTGTGCCTGTTTTAGAAATTAAAACCACGACTGTGCTTTGAAAAAAATCTTGATGCTAGCTGTCTGGGCAGGTACTAAAGCCTTAGGAGCATCTTCTAAAGAAATACTGCCTGTAGAAACTAGTGAAGAAAGGGGCACCTGGGTGGCTCAGTCAGTTAAGCTTCCTACTCCTAATTTTGGCTTTGATCTCACAGTTCCTGGTATTAAGCCCAGCATGGGGCTCCTCACTGACAGCATGGAGCCTCCTTGGGATTCTCTCTCTCCCTCTCTCTCTGCCCCTCCCCCCTCAAAATAAATAAACATTTTTTAAAAATTAAAAAAAAAAAGGGACACCTGGGTGGCTCAGTCGGTTAAGTGTCTGACTTCAGCTCAAGTCATAATCTCAGTTTCTGAGTTTGAGCCCCACATCAGGCTCTCTATGTCAGTGCAGAGCCTGCTTTGGACCCTCTGTTCTCTCTATATGCCCCTCCCCACTCACATGCTGTCGCTGTCTCTCTCTCTCAAAAATAAATAAACATTTTTAAAAATTTTTAATGTTTAAAAAATTAACAAAAAAGAAATTAGTGAGGGAAGATGATGATGCAGAAAAAGAAACATCTTTTTAAAGAAACATTTTAACAAACTGGGTCAAAAGGAATCTATAATATACTCCTTAAAAATTATAATTAAGTTAATGCTCGGAACATTAATGTACGAGCTAGAGAAGGGATAAAGCTCTTGTGGTAAAGAGATTATGAATATAGAGTTGTGGAATTAAGTTTGCCACATTTAAATATTCTTATAAGAATCATATTCCAACAGAGTGCCAAAGTGCTTCTTCTACTTTCTTATTTCAATTTTACTCTCAGCAAGCTGGCCAGGTGAGCTTGCTGGTCTGTGATGATTCTCTATAAACTTACATAGTGGCAAGCAACTCTGAGCACCATTTAAAACCCTATGCAAATTCTAGTCTCTTCCCCAGATATTGAAACTATCTGACAGAAAATTTAAAATAACTCTGATCAATATGTTAAAAGGTCTAATTGAAAAGGTGGTAGATGGAGCACCTGAGTGGCTCAGTTGTTTAAGCATCTGACTCTGGCTTTCAGTTCAGGTTATGATATCATGGTTTGTGGGTTCAGGCCCCACATCAGGCTTTGTGCTGACAGTGAGAAGCCTGCTTGAGATTCTCTCTTCTCTCCCTCTCTCTCTCTCCACATCCCCTTCTCCCACTCTCTTTCTCTCAAAAATAAACTTTTAAAAAAAGAAAAAGAATCACTAAAAAAAAAAAAAAGGGGTAGACATCCAAGTTCAGAGGGATAATTTCATCAGAGAGATGCTACAAATAAATAAAACAGTAATAAAGATAAAGACTGCTTTCAACTGTTCATCAGTACCCTCAATACAACTGAGGAAAGAATAAGTAGACTTGAGGAAATGTCAACAGCCATTACCCAAACTGAAACCTAGCAAGAAAAAAATGACGAAAAACCATTTTTTAATTTAAATAATTTTTTAAATATGAAAAAAATTTAGAACATCCAAGAGCTGTGGAACAATATTCCAAAAGAAGAGAGAGAGAAAGGGCCAGGAAAATATAGTTAAAAAAATAAAGGCTAAGAAAAAATGATAATAACGGCTAAGAGTTTCCCAAATTAATGATAGTCATGACACAACAGATCTAAGAAGTCCAGAGTACAGCAAGCATGATAAATACAAATATATATATATTATATTCAAACTGCTAAGAACGATGACAATGAAATTCCTGAAGACAGCAGATATAAAAGAAACATTATATACAAAGGGAGAAAAACAAAAATACAGCAAATTTACCATCAGAAACATCCAAACTAAAAGACAATACCATTAAAGTGATAAAAGAGAAACTGTCAACCTAGAATTCTACATCCAACAAAAATACCATTTAATAGGGAAAGAAAAATAAATACTTTTCACACAAAAACTGAGGAAATTTATTGCCAGCATATCTAGTCTACAAAAAATGTTGAAGTACCTCAGACATAAATAATACATTGGGCTTAAAACTAAATGTACAAAAAAAAAAAAAAAACCCAAGAATTTTTAAGAATGGAATAAATGACAGGGCACCTAGGTGCCTCAGTCGGTTAAGCGTCCGACTCTTGGTTTCAGCTCAGGTCGTGATCTCACAGTTTGTGAGTTCGAGCTCCACATAGGGCTCCCTGCTTGGGATTCTCTCTCTCTCTCTCTCTCTCTCTCTCTGGCTCTCCTCTGTTTGTACTCTCTCTCTCTCTCAAATATATTATTATATATATTATTATATATTATATATTATATATATTATATATTGGGTCATATATACATATATATATAAGCTTTAAAATTTTTAAAAAGAATGGAATAAATGAAGGTAAAATTAACCATTTCTTTTATTCAATCTAAAAAATAGTAACACTGCATTCTGTTTATAGCGTATGATAAAGTAAAACATATGACACAAAGGATGAGAAGGAGGAATTGAAAATATACAGTTGGAAGGTCCTTACTCCACACATGAAGCAGTATAGTATCATTTGAAGATACTATTAGTTAAATACGTACATTATAAGACCTAGGTTTAATAAAACAAATTTCCAAAGAAGTATAAGTAATAAGTCAACAGAGGAGATAAAATAGAATCACAAAAATTTTCTAGGCAGAAAAGGTGGGAGAGCAAAGAACAGATAGAAGAAATGGAAAATAGCTAAAAACACAATAGATCTGAATCCAACCATATAAATAATCACATTAAATGTGGATGATTCAAGAAAAACAGTTACAACACAACAATTTTCAGATGGGGCAAAAGAGAAAGACCCAAATATATGCTGTCTTTCAGAAATCTACTTTATCTATGGAGAAAGACAAACTGTGCAAACATTATATAAATGAAAGCTGGAGTAATTACGTTAATATCAGACAAAGTAAACCTCAACAAAAATAAGACTGGGGATGAAATAGGACATTATATAGATGGTCAATCCTCCAAGAATAAATAGTAACTTATGTATGCACCAAACAACAGAGTTTTAAATATATTAGCAAAAAACTGATGGGACTGAAAGAGGAAATTAACAAAACCACAGTTACAGTTGAAAACTTCAATATTCCCCTCAGTAATGGATAGAACAACACCAAAATCATTAAGAATTACAGAAGAAGTGAACAACATTATCAATCAACTAAATCTAACCAATATATAGAAACACCACACAACACCAGCAAAATATAGTTTCTTTTCAACTGTACATAGAACATCATATTCTTTTTTTTTAATGTTTATTTATTTATTTTTGAGAGAGAGAGAGCACGCAAGCAGGGGAGGGACAGAGAGAGAGAGGGTGAGAGAGAATCCCAAGCAGGCTCCATGCTGTCAATAGAGCCCAACACAGGGCTTGACCCCACAAATCATGAGATCATAACCTGAGCCAAAATAAAGAGTGAGATGCTTAACTGACTGAGCCACCCAGGTGCCCCACTTAGATCATAATCTAAGCCTTAAAATAACTTCAACAAATTTAGAAGAACAGAAATCATACAAAGCCTTATTATCACCAAAAGAGAGTGGAAATCTAATCTCCCCATTCAGTCTTTGCTGACTGGGGTGGCAGGGAATCTGTTTTTCCATATTTGGTTGGAGTAAGGTGGTTATTATCAAAAAGTTTTCTGTCTTGCTAAATTGCCTTTTTCCTAGTTATTTAGCTAGAGAGAACAGGCTTTTCATTTGTGCCCAATTGTCTTTCCCAGATGCAGGCTTCTTCAGCACCCAATCTGGGATATATGGGAGGCAAAAAGGAATCTCAGGAAATACACCACTATGTCATTCTTTGGGCTCTAAGGTCCCTAAACAGTCTGCCCTTTTCTCTCCACCTTTTAGAGTATTTTTCTTATTTTTTAGGACAATTGTAGCATATTGTATTATATTGTATTATATTTATATTATATTATATTATATTATATTATATTATATTATATTATATTATATTCATTATAAAAAGAGAAGATAAAGAGACCTAAATGGAGTTAAGGCTTCTATACTTCATTTGAACTACAAAAATGTTGACAACAGTAGATTGTGATAATTTAAGTAAGCATAACTTCAATCACTAAAAAATCTGCACAAAGAGATGCACTCAAAAACACTATATCTGAATAAAAATAAAATCAAAATAAAAAAATATAAAATATATTCAAGTAACTCACTAAAATGCAGGAAAAAGTAAACAGAGGAAAAAAACAGAAAAATAATCAAGGGGCAGGCTAAAGCACTAACATATCAAAATTGCATTAAACATAAATAGTCTAAATACAGAATTAAAAAACAAAGACTGGCAGAATGCATAAAAATGAAAATGGCCCAACTCTGAGCTATCTAAAAGCTCACTTCATTTAAAACTGATTAAACACAAAATGATAGAGGGATGCCTGGGTGGATCAGTCAGTTAAGTGTCCTACTCTTGGTTTTAGCTCAGGTCATGATCTCACAGTTTGTGAATTTGAGTCCTGATTTCTGCTCTGGCTGATAGTGTGGAGCCTGCTTGGGATTCTGTCTCACCCTCTCTCTGCCCCTCCACCCCCCTCCCTCTCTCTCAAAGTAAATAAATAAACTTGAAACACAAAATGATGGGAAAAGATATGCCAAGCATTAAGCAAAGAAAGTAAGAGTGCCTGTATTACTATCAGATAAAATAGGCTTCAGAGCAAAGAAAGTTACCAGGGACAGAGAGGGACAGTACATGATGACAGTCCACCAAAGAGATACAATAATCCTAAATGTGTATGCACCAAAAAAAAGAGCTGCAAAATAAGTGAAACAAGAAGTGGCAGAACTAAAGGGAGATATAAAGCAATCCGCAATTTTAGTGGGAAACTTCAAAACTCTTCTTCTCTCAAAAACTGATAGAACTACTACACAGACAATCAGCAAGGACAGGGAAGAACTTAACAGCACCATAGACTAACAGGATCTAACTGACATTTATAAAACACACCACACAGCAACAGCAGAATATATATTTTTTCAAGTAAATGAGGACATAGACATGCATGGAGGCATCTGCTATACCCATTACACTTTCTCTATTTGACCTTTTTCCAACAGAAAAAGTAATAAATACTTGCTAATTATAACCAGTGAAGTAATACAATACAATGTCATACAAAGATTAATCCAGGGGCGCCTGGGTGGCTCAGTTAAGCGTCCGACTTCAGGTCAAGAGATGATCTCACAGTTCGTGGGTTCGAGCCCCCGTCGGGTTCTGTGCTGACAGCTCAGAGCCTGGAGCCTGCTTCAGATTCTGTGTCTCCCTCTCCCTCTGCCCCTTCCCTGCTTGTGCTCTGTCTCTGTCTCTCTCTCTCTCTCAAAAATAAAATAAAAACATTTTTAAAAAATTAAGATTAATCATGGCTGACCCACTCCTCCACAATTCCAGCTTGCATTGTTATTGTGGGTATGAAACATCTGTAATCCGCCGAAAAAAATGAATCATCTCGACAGCTCCTACAGCAGCAAAGAGAATGAAGGACTCAGTAGAGCATACTGATCAAAAGTCCAAACTTTAGCATTCTACCTACCACGCTGGAGTCCCTCTCCTAAAACTTACTGGCTGCAGCTGAGATTTACCAATCCCCAGGTTCTCTAAGCCTCCTTTTCCTCAACTGTATAATGTGGATAAGAAGAGCAGCTACATTACAGGCATTCTTTTTTATCTCAGGACCACACCATCTCTCACATCTGTTTCTCTCTGTTCTTTTCTTCCCTCTGCAGACTAGAAAAAACAAAATGGGGAGAAACTTGCCATATGCATGGTAAAGTTTTAACGTCCTTACTACATAAATTTCAGTAAGAAAAAAAATTGAATAGGGCAATAAAAACACTAAGAAAGAATATTAATAGGCAATTCACACACAAAAAATTGAAAGGGCCAAAAAAAAGGTATGAAAGCCTCACTTTTATTCAGATAACTAAAAGAAAAACTCAAATGGGCAAAAAAAACTCACCCTAGTGACCAAAGAATTGAAATTTAAAAGTATATGTCATTTTTACTCATAAAATTAGCAAAAATAAAATAAAAGTAGTATTAAGAATTCAGCATAATTTACATTTGTTTAGAACCACTGATCACTGATAGTGATTAAATCACTATAGTGATATAAACTTTCTACAAGAATTTGGCAACATCTACTACAAACCTTTAAAGTAGTCATCACCCTTCTTGATATTTATACATTATTTGTACTTACTTTAGGAAGCTATTATGCTGCAGAACACATCAGAGATTCACATAAAGATTTATAAGAAGATACCAAGTTTTAGCTATAATCTACTGAAAAACTAGAAACCTAACATTATTTTTTTTAAGCTTATTTATTTATTTTGAGAGAGAGAGAGCCCGCACAGGGGAGGGGCAGACAATCTCAAGCAGGCTCCATGTTGTCAGCGCAGAGCCCAAAGTGGGGCTCAAACCCACAAACCATGAGATCATCACCTGAGCCCAAATCAGGAGTTGGACACTTAACCAACTGGGCCACTCAGGCACCCTTAGAAACCTAAATTTATAAGGAAAGCGATGATAAAATTAATTGTGATATGTGCATATATCATAACAGCCATTAAAATCATGTTTTCTAAAATTATCTCATGATAGGAGTAAATGAATATAATATAATGTTAAGACAAAAGCAGTATAGAAACCATACATATAATACATATGTTAAAAAGAAGTATATATAATATATATATACACACATGTATATATATACATACACATATATACATATATACATACATATATACACATGTATATATACATATATATACACATGTATATATACACATATATATATACATTATATGTATATATATATATATACACACACATATATATATATGTATATATATATATAGTGCCCTCCCTCAGAAACTAGCACAGTGCTGATACAAAATAGGAATGCCCAAATGTTAAATTTAACAAAGCGATTGCTTTTGTAACCAAAGAAACTTTAGTGAATTTTATTCTCAGTTATAATTTATTCAAGGAATAATTATTTTATGTAAGTGGCATTATAATTGATTGAGCCTAATTGAGCATTTCTCGGGTATTTCCAGAATTTCACATAAGTTTAAAATCATAAAAGAAGACACTATTACAGGGGACCTGGGTAGCTCAGTCAGTTGAGCGTCCAACTTTGGCTCAGGTCATGATCTCATGGTTTGTGAGTTCAAGCCCCACGTCGCGCTCTGTGCTGACAGCTCGGGGCCTGGAGCCTGCCTCGGATTCTGTCTCCCTCTCTCTCTCTCTCTCTCTCTCTCTCTCTCTGCTCCTCCCCTGCTCACACTCTGTCTCTCTCTCTAAAAAATAAATAAAGATTTTAAAAAATTAAAAAAAGAAGACACTGTTAACATTATAATAAATTAGAGGTTATGTTTTTTATTTCATTTTATGTTATTTAAAAATTTTAATACTTATTTATTTTTGAGAGAGAGAGAGAGAGAGAGAGAGAGCCCTCCGAAGTCAGAGGATTAACTGACTGAGCCATCCAGGTGCCCCAGAGATTGTGTTTTAAATATTCTTATTTTATATATTAGCTCTCATTCCAAAAAGAACTTTAGGTGACCTAAATAAAAACATACAATAACAGTTGTTTATATTTATCAAGTGCTTATTAAATGTCAGGTTTTCTTCTAACAACCCCATCATTCTCCCAATTTCACAAATGAAGAAACCGAGGCACAGTGCTTAGGAAAATATACAAGATCACACACCTGATAGGGGCACCTGGGTGGCTCAGTCAGTTAAGCATCCGACTTCAGCTCAGGTCATGATCTCATGGTCCATGAGTTCGAGCCCCACATCAGGCTCTGTGTTGTCAGTTCAGAGCCTGGAGCCTGCTTTGGATTCTGTGTCTCCCTCGGTCTCTGCCCCTCCGCCACTCATGCTCTGTCTCTCTCTGTGTCTCAATAAATGTTTAAAAAAATTTTTTTAATAAAAAAAAGATCACACACCCGATAAACGGATGAGTTAGGATTGAACTCAGACCCTCTGGCTCCAAAACCCACAGTCTGGGGACTGCAGAACTGCCTTGGTACACGAAGACACTGACACCGTCAGAATCAGCTACATTCTGATTTTTAACACCCGAGGTGATTTCTTCATGTTCTATATCCAACCATTAAGTACAATGAATGAATTGAAGCACGAATCACACTGACCAAGGACTGAGGTGGACAATGCCTGGATTTTGAGCCCACCCCTCTTTCAACCCTTAACTTCTCTCCTTGTTGTAGCCATTTTCCCAAAACAATACCTATATCCTCATGTCCTCCTTGCCTTCCACCCCAACCACATTTATGAACAGGAAAGAATCATGAAGCTTATTCATTCTCAGGCATGAAATAACTGATGTGACGTTGTTACCCCTGCCAAGGAATTAGGAATTTTTTTTAATGTTTATTTATATTTATTTTGAGAGAGAGAGAGTGTATGTGGGAATGGGAGCGAGGGAGGGGCAGAGAGAAAGGGAGGGAGAGAGTCCCAAGCAGGCTCCATGCTGTCAACAAGGAGCCCGACTTGGGGCTCAAACACACAAACTGTGAGATCACTACATGAGCCGAAATCAAGAGTCAGACGCTTAACCAACTGAGCCACCCAGGCACTGTGGAATGTGGATTTTTAACAAGAAATAGAGTCTTAAATCAAAAGACAAAACCTCTAACAGTGAGGGCTTCAAAGATTGACAAGGCCATGAAAGAGACAGTTTGGATATAGAGAATTTCTGGTACCACTAAAATTATATCCATAAAGGGACTGTCTGGACCCCTGAAAATAGCATGAGCTCGGGAGTCTACCATTTTCTAGCTGTGTGAACTTAGGAAATGTAATTAATTGGGCCTCTTTTTTTAAAAAAAATTTTTAATATAATTTATTGTCAAGTTGGCTAACATACTGTGTATACAGTCTGCTCTTGGTTTTTTCCCGTGATTCATCGCTTACATATACAACACCCAGAGCTCACCCCTACAAGTGCCCTCCTCAATGCCCATCACCCATTTTCCCTTCTCCCCCTTTTTTTTAATTTTTGAAGGACAGCTTAGTAACTGCTTTCTAGGGATGTGACAAGATTTAGTGATAATGTATCTAAATTAGCACCCACAGTCTCTAGCGTAGGGTTAATGCTCCATAAATTATTGGTACTGATATTTAGTATTCATTTTGGCAATAGTATAAGTATTATCATTAGTGACATTAATTAACATTAATGAAAAGTACTGAAGCTAGCATCTAGATTTGAACTTTAGCTCTGCCACCTACTAGCCTTGTAAGCCTGCAAATAATACGTAATCAACCCAGACCCTGCTGGGAGAGGCAGTCCCCATGGGCCCTGAGCACCCTGCATGTTTTTGCTGGGTACGCTGAGAATGTAAGGCTCTTGTAGCTCTTTATGGGGCCCATTTCTCAGGGTTGTTTTTGCAGCCAGCAACTTTGAAGGATAAAGCAGTGTTTCCACTCAAAGAGTAGGTTTCCTTAGCGCTCACTGTGAGAACAATAAATTCTTCTTCTATAACACAACCCACTGCACATGCAGCGTCCACCTAGATCCATCTATGTCATCCTGTGGGGCTTGGAGGGCAAGGGGCGGTGGAGCCAACCCCATGCTTTCACTGTTTGCTGTGCTGCCTTTGCCTCTGACCTAGGTTTTTATGTCTGGTGCCAGCATCCAGAGAACAGTAACAGGCTGGCTTGTCTTCTTACACATATGGTAAAATCTCAGCGCCTTCAGAAATCATGAAAGCCTCTTAGTTTTCTCGTTTCCCACAGAAGAACAGTATCACCTGCCCTATCTCCCTCAAAGAACTATCAGAAAAGCTGAACGAAATATATATTCATGCACAGTGTCAATTTTTATGTAAGCTGAGAGACTAGCGGAACACAAGTGACTGCGGATCATAAGGGGACCCGTATGTGACAGCAATGAGAGACTCTCATAACATAGTTAATTTATTATATTGTGAATTCCAAGTCAGCAAGTGTCTATATTTTGCAGGCTCTATCTTGAAAGCATTCGCTGTGATTTTGGTACCAAGAGATACCAGATACTGAGAACAATGGCGTGTAAGTGATGCACTCCTATGCATGTGTGTGACTAAACCTTCTGGTAAGTCATTAACTGAAACAAAGACAAGTCTCCAAAACATCAGCTTTCCTCTGTTGAGATATCATCATCCCTCCTTATTGTAGTTTTGATGTAATGACTCACATTTTCATTTTTCACTTACTTAGATGACCTTTATACTGTGGGGATTCACCACTAGTTTCTATAGGTACTTGGTCTTTTTCTTCAGGACTAAAAACCATGGAGAATCACAGAGAGAGTCAGATTTTCCCTGCTCCTCCTACCTCATGTGCATCAAGACCAAAGAAAAACACATCTGCTCTGAAACTTACTGCCAACTACAAAGAACTAATGAAAACCAGAGCCTCTGAACAGTACAATGCTAGTTACAGTCTGTATCTATCAAGCAATTCCTGGATGTGCAATGACCCATATGCTGAAACCTTCACATGGCCAGATGGGCGCTGCCCAAATTCAGAGAACCACTGAGGATCATTCAAAATCTCCATAACTAGTACCCTTGACATTTACCAAACCAGAAACTAAACCTGGCCCATGTGAAAAGTGATTAAGTGAAAATCATGAACACAGCTTTAATATTTCATAAGAAGCCTCTAATTCAAGGACAGCCTTTTGTTTCAACAGTAAACCAAAATGATCAGAAACCCATATGCGTATGAGCATGATGAATGTTTTATTAATAACAAGTGGCCCAAATTGAGATCCAAACATAGCTATCTGTAAATGTCAGATGAACTAGTGGGAGGCCCAAAGGAACTAATTTGCATGAATCTGTTTGTAAGTGACTAGGGTTTTTGGGGTTGTGGGGTTTTTTGCCTTGTCTTGTTTTTTGGTTTGGACTAATCAAAGACGGAGGTTCTGTGTGGCACTTTAAAGAAATCTGAGAAACGGACAAGAGAATATAGTACATGTCTCTCCCCTTTGCCACCGGACCCATGAGCACAGGCGGAACCAGCTTGTGAAGCACAGGGATATATCAGAGCATAAAGACCATAGCTTTGATTCCAAGCGACAGAATGAAACCTTAAAACATACAGTCTCCCTGGCAATCAGAAACTGTGTTCAATAGCTTTTGTTGCTGTTACACTAACCCTTTAACTGTGTGCCTGGTCTATTTGCTCTGGTTCAGTGATCCTAGACAACAGACTTTAATGTGAAAAACAGGTAAATAGCTCAGCAATACTAGCTGAACACTGTAACAGTTTCTCCGAGGTTTGAGGGCATTCTTTGCAACCTGCATTTTCTCATAATAATAGCCAATCAAGGGAGTGGAGGAAATGAAGGAAGAAAGGTGAGAGAAAGAGAATGAGAGAGACTGAGCAGGATCTAAGAACTCAAAATTCTTTAAGTACTGTTTTTCAGTTAGTCTTCCTGATTTTTTTTCATTTCTGTTGTTTTCCTTTTTTAAACACTGATAAAATCCTACATAATTTTCTTTTTATGTAATTGCTCTCTTCCTAACCATAACAATGCCTGTGCTTCTGGTTTGGGTCACTACACCTCAGACACACACAGGCACATCCTTCTCTTGGTCTTTTCAGGACTGCGGCACTGACCCAGGAGCCCTCTCCTGCCCAAGAGATGTGCATATTCTCAGCAGATCAACCGCACGGAAGTGAGGAGGGCAAGGTCATGCCCCTCAGTGTCATGGGCCCTTGGAAAATGTGGACATTCCCACTGCAACCTGCAGTCTGATCCAGACAGACTGACCCTTGTAACACAGGAACCAGGAGCTCCTGGAGACACTCAGTTCCACAGCAGGTTAGTCTGGAATAAAGGCTCAAACTTTCAACAACAAACTGCAGAGAGGAAGGAGACCACCGGACACAGTTAAGGCAGGCACTGCTTTGTTCTCCAGGGGAGTTTTCAGTAGGATGTATACACATCGCACTTGCAACCATTTATAAAACTTGTAGCACGGCTGCCTTGGTGGTCAGAAGTCTGTAGTCACGGACTTGTTGCTTTAATTATGTTTTGTCACTGACATCACTCATCTGTTACACACCAGTATAATTCCAAACTCTACTGCAAACCGCCACTCCCAGGACTATGAGATGTGGTAAAATCCTCAGGTCAGCCTCCACAGGCTGAACCATTTCAAGGCACATGCCACTTGTTTCTTCTTTTTTTTTTTTTTTTTAATTTTTATTTTGATGTTATTACTTATTTTTGAGACAGAAAGAAAGCACGAGCTGGGGAGGGGCAGGGAAAGAGGCAAACAAGAACCAAAGTGGGCTCCACGCCAACATTACAGAGCCCGACGCAGGGCTCAAACTCACAAGCCATGACATCATGGCCTGAGCCAAAGCCGAACCCTTAGCCGACTGAGCCACCCAGGTGCCTCTCACTTGTCTCTTCTTAGTGAGGGAGCTTGTAGTTGTCTCCCATGTGTTTCTGAATAATGTTCCTCCTGACACCTCCCTGAATCCTCCATTCAACTGCCGCTGGCACTCAGAGAAAGTGATGCTTGGTGCCATCCATGGAATGTCTTTTCCACCAAAGGTGAGTAAAAGAGACCGATGTTCTCCATACCTTACCCCTGCCATAATTCCCTGTATTCTGCTTTATCTACTTTAATACCACCCTCTGAAAAACAAAATCTCCTAACTATGACAATCTTTGTCCTAGGTTTATGTCTTTTTTTTAATTAAATGTACATCTTGCCTCCCATGTTTTAGTATTCTAGTACCCTTGAGTAGCAGGGGTCATAAATTGTAGCCAATAACATTAGAGAAGCTGGGCTCTAGTCTGGGCCCTGCCACCTTCCAGGTGGGTGATACTGGGCAATAATTTCTATCTCAAGGTGCTCACCTATATGGGGTAATTATCCTACCTCAAAGGCAGTTGTCAGATTATCTGTTATATTGTCAAATTCCCTCAGACCCTACGGAAGTCCTCTAATTGAACACATCTGGGACTAGAAGTTCATAGGTTAATCAAAAAAAGCCATAAATATGGAGAAATCTTATGAATTAATAATACATACTGTGGTAAGCAGAACAGTTGGCCTCCCAAAGATGTTCGCATCCTAATTTCCAGAACTTTTAAGTATGTTGTTATGTGACCAAGAGGAATCAAGATGGCAGAAGGAATTAAGATTGTTAATCAGATGATCTTAACATGGGAAGATTATCCTGGATTATCCCAGTGGACCCAATGTAATCACAAGCGTCCTTAAAAGTGGGAGTGGGAAGAGTGCCTAGGTGGCTCAGTTGGTTGAGTGTCCAACTTCAGCTCAGGTCATGATCTCATGGTCCGTGAGTTCAAGCCCCATGTCAGGCTCTGTGCTGACAGCTCAGAGCCTGAAGCCTGCTTTAGATTCTATGTCCCTCTCTCTCTGTCTCTCTCTGCCCTCCCCTTCTTGCGCTCTCTCTCACTCTCAAAAAAATAGAATAAACATTAAAAAAAAAAAGTGGGAGTGGAAAGCAAAAGAGGAAAACCAAAGAGGTAAAAGCACGAGAAGGATTCAGCCTCGCATTCCTGTCTTTGAAGATGGCCACAAGCCCAGTAGTATAGAAGTCCCATAGAAGATGTAAAAGGAAGAGAAATGGATTCTCCCCTAGACCTTCCACAAGGAAGGCACCCCTGCTGACACTTTGATTCCAGCCCAGTGAGACACATTTTGGATGTGTCAATCACAGACCTTTAAGATAATATATTTGTGCTGTTTCAAGTCTCTATGTTGTGTACTTTGTCACAGCAGCAAAAAGAAACTAATACATATTAGTAACATTTCAGATTAAAACATGTAATTGTTCATTCACCTGCCAATCTTTTGATTTGACTATATATCAGAGATAAGAGTTACACAAAGTCCTTTTTTATTAAATAACATTCATATATTTGGCTACAATTTCCATTTTGGTTTCTTAAAATGAAGCAGGTATCTGCTAAAAGACTGTATCCAAATATAAAACTAACTCTTACAACTCATTCAGATGATAAAAAACAAACCAACAGAAAAAAGGCAAAAAAGTAGACATTTCACAAAAGAAGTTATAGGAGTAACCAAAGAGCATGGGACAAGATGCTCGACATCATTAGTCATCAGAAAAATGCAAATTAAAATCACAGTGAGATAAACTGCATACCACTAAAATAACTAAAATTTAAAATATTAAGTACTGTCAAGGATTAGAGTTTCCATTACACTGCATTTTTATTTTTATTTTTATCTTTAGCTTTTTAAAAATTTCTTTTTAAATAGCTTTTTAAAAAGTAGGGGGCTCCTGGGTGGCTCAGTTGGTTAAGTGTATGAGTTCAGCTCAAGTCATGATCTCACAGTTTGTGACTTTGAGCCCCATGTCAGGCTGTGTGCTGACAGCTCAGAGCCTGGGGCCTGCTTCCAGAATCTGTGACTCCCACACTCTCTCTGCCCCTCCCCTACTCATGCTGTCTGTCTGTGTCTCTCAAAAAATAAATAAACGTTAAAAAAAATTTTTTTTTAATTTTTTAAGTAGGCTCTAGCCCCAAGATCGAGAGTCACACCCTCCATCCAGGACCCCCTCTGCAGCATTTTTTTTTTAATTTTTTTTTAACGTTTTTTATTTATTTTTGAGACAGAGAGAGACAGAGCATGAACGGGGGAGGAGCAGAGAGAGAGGGAGACACAGAATCGGAAGCAGGCTCCAGGCTCTGAGCCATCAGCCCAGAGCCCGACGCAGGGCTCGAACTCACAGACCGCGAGATCGTGACCTGAGCTGAAGTCGGCCGCTCAACCGACTGAGCCACCCAGGCGCCCCAGCAGCATTTTAAATAATATATTTTGTTATCTATTCTTAGAAGTTTCAGCAATGGTTCAGCTGACTCTACAACTTACTCAAGAAGCAAACTGATGGATTTTCCAAGAGAAAATTGATATATATTTTTAAGACTAAAGTTATCTTTAAGATGTATATTCAAAGTAGGGCGCCTGGGTGGCCCAGTCAGTTAAGCATCTGACTTCAGCTCAGGTCATGATCTCCAGGCTCTGTGCTGACAGCTCAGAGCCGGGAGCCTGCTTCAGATTCTGTGTCTCCTTTTCTCTCTGCCCCTCCTCTGCTCATGCTCTGTCTTGCTCTGTCTCTCAAAAATAAATAAATGTTAAAAAAAAAAATGTTTTTTTAAAAATATGTATATTCAAATAAAAATAGATCCGATGAGCATGAGATTTCTTTCCCATAATAGTATTTCAGGAAACAAAGTAGCAATATCAATAGAGTCTCAAGGAAAGAATATTGTGACCCAGAATTACTGTTCATGTGAAAGGAAAAAAAAGAAACCAGTGAAGAAATGGTAGTGAGCCATGTAACAGGAAGGAAGAGGACGAAGAAGAAGGGGAGGAGGAGGAGGTAAGAGAGGGAGGGAGGAGAGAAAGCAATGAAGGAAGGAAAAAGTGAGGGAAGAAGGGAAGGCGGAAACATATTGCTTTGAATATATTTAATTAAATAGGACATGTATCAAAAATAATCCTTGAGAAAAGGAAATGTGACCAAAAATTAAGTAATAATTATGTGGATCTAAAATATTATAGGGGTACCTGGGTGGCTCAGTTGGTTAAGTGCCTGACTCTTGATTTCAGCTCAGGTCATGATCTCACAGTTCGTGAGATCAAGCCCCACATTGGGCTCTGTTGCTGACGGCACGGAGCCTGCCTGGGATTCTCTCTCTCCCTCTCTCTTCCCCTCCCCCCACTCTCTTTCTTTCCCTCTCTCTCATAATAATTAAACATTAAAAAAAATAAAAATAAATAAAATACTACATATGTTTTAGGGGCATCTGGGTGGCTCAGTTGGTTAAGCTTCTGACTCTTGATTCCAGCTCAGGTCATGATCTCGTGGTTCATAGTTCATAGTCTCAAGCCCCACGTTGGGCTCTGCACTGAGAGCACAGAGCCTGGTTGGGTTTCTCTCTGTCTCTCTCTGCCCCTCCCCTGCTTACATGCATTCTCTCTTCTTCTCTCTCAAAATAAATAAACTTAAAAAAATTAAATAAAATAAAATAGTACATAGTTTTCATACCTTAGGATATAATTAACGATGTGAGAGGAGAAAGTAAAAGCACACTAAAAGTTCTCAGCTTTTACTCTCTGTCATATGTGAAATGTTATAAAATTTCCAAAAATTGAAGACTTTGATACAATGATATGTTATAGAGTCATTAAAAGTATGTAGTTCTGATTAAAGATAGCACAATAAACCCATTTCCCTCAGGTCACATGGACCAGACATGGTTCCCATGCCCAAACCTGGGCCCATTTGCAAAGACCAATCGTGAGGCATTCTGGGTTGGGAGTGAGGCTGACCTTCTTGGAGAACAAGGGGCTTTACTAGCCCCATGTCATGGTTCTGTTTTCAGGAAAGAAAAGATGGAAGGATTGGCTGTTTAGAAACCAGTGGTTAGTGTCAATGTCCTCCAGCCCAAGATCACAGGGAACACACCCAAAGCTGAATGAGCTAAGTTTAGCGCTCATTGCAGTGAGGGAGAAGGCACGGCATAGGGGAGCACGGGGCATCTCAGTAAGAAAGAGTGAGAAAGGACTAATTACAGAAGTTAGTCAAGGGCTAGGTGATTTGGGGGAGGGCTAAAGGCAGCAGGGTTCACAATGGATTGGATGCTACCAGGAAACGAGGGCAACTCTAGCCTTGTTGTCCTAGTAAATCTGACCTATCAGGCAAGCGATATAAACCAAAGCCAGAGCTGTGAAAGCCACTCATATTAGCCAGGAAAAGAGGATGTTCAGTACTTTTGTGGTTTGTTTTTGTCTGTACTTGGAAAATGATCAAGTTCTCTCATGTATGTTTTCTCTCATTTCACCGTGGTCACAGAATTCCCTTGTGTGACGTGGATAGATGTTCGGTGAGGTCATTTGTGTCCAACAGGAGAACACTGTGGCCTCATTGTTCAGTGTCCTGCCAGTCCCTGAATGTCAGGAGTGCCTTGCCTCCTTTTCCACAGTTTTATCCAAATGGTGGGGTTGAGGGGAGAGCTAATCCTGATGCCATTATTTGTACCTAATACTTTTGGTGCTGTTCCATATGACCAGTAAGAGGCACAAATGTGGCAAGATTTCAGTAACAACTATTTCAGTTTACATAGTTTGTATGTAAACTAATGAAACAGTTCATTTTCTCTGTGTGGGAAAATGACCCCCTCCCACCCCTCGGTTCCCCTAGAGCACCACTAGGGCGTTTCTGTTTGCAATAAACATATCGGGTTTTATTTACTTGGTCCTCCCTAACACTCACAAATATTGATTTATATCAGTTGGTTTATTTAACCAGCAAGCAAAAGAAAGCTTCCCCAAATGAACATCTCTAAGCCAAGTTTCTGGCCAGAGGGAATATGCTTCCCTTTCTGTTATAATTCTCTCCCAACAAGGTACTATCAGGGGAAGCCTAAGAAACAGCATGTGCCACTCAGCTCATTGTGGCTTTAGATCAAGCCTCAGCTGTAACCAGAGCTGAGTTACAAAATACAGATACCAATGGAAACAAAAGGTTCCATTTCCACTGGAAAGAGTAGCTTCCAGATCTCGGTGGGCAACAAAGAGAAAAGAATACTTCTCAGAAATTGAACATGAGGCTTTTTCTCTCTCCGGTTTACCTTCAGAGCGCTGCCATTCTGAGTTTTCCACCCATTTGAACCTTCTCAGCTCAAGGAAGACAAAATAAGACTAAACTGGCAATCGTTGAGTCAGACAAATAAATCAGGCAACTATCTTCTACAGTCTCCTAAGTGGGACACAAAAGACAGCCAGAGACACAAGTCAGGCTAGCGTGCCTCTGGGGAGCTAGAGAGCCCCAAAACCAGGAAAGAGTTGGATCTCGGCTGTGCCTGCCCACCCAAAAGAGCAGAGACAGCCAGTAGGCAAAGCTCACTTGTCTGAGGATGTGTTTTGTGGAACAAGCGAAAGTTGGAGAAATCACTCTCCTCAGATTTCCATCCTTTTCCCATTCCCTGCCACCTGCACTATCATAGGCTTCTCTAACCCGGGTCAGTTGGTCAGAGAGGCCCTTCCTTCTGGTTTCCAGGACAGGATTCCATGACAGAGCCTTCCAGGAGAAACTTCACAAGAGGTTGAGCCCCGCTTTGTTTGTCAGCAGGAATCCCACCACCTCCCCCCCACCCCCACCAGCCCCTGACAATAGGAATACCTGATGACCCATTTACAACCCTGGGTCTAATGCAGCAGGGGTCTAATGAAGAAAACATGTGACTCTTCATCTCAGGGTCATGAGTTCAAACCCTACATTGGGCCTAGAGCTTACTCTAAACAAAAACAAAAACAAAACAAAACAAAAATTGCTACAAATCTCAAGGTGGTGCCTGATCCTGACCCTGTCACCCAGGCACTTAGGATCTGCCCTGGGCCAGGTGGTAGACCCCGTAGTCACAGCTTCCCTTTCTGTTCTCTCTTCCCCACCCCATCCCTTGCCCTGTATAGGGACCAAGGGCAGTACCCCAAAGGCCACTTTGGCATGAAGATTATTTTGAATTAAAAGCAATCAAAAGCCAACAAATTCAGAAGAAGCTCTTTATCTCCCCTTCAACTAACAAAAAAGAATTTAGACAGAAGACATTCCTGAGGAAGAAAACTATCACTATAGACAACTATATTATAATATGAACTAGGTATAGTAGACAGGGAGGAACCTAGTGAGGCTTGTTTCATCAAAGTCCTCTGTGTCCTGTCATTTCCGAGCAGCCCAGCAAACACTTGGTTACCATTTATTCTTTTTCATCTTCCTGTGAGTTGCACTCCTTCCCTTTGAAGTCTCAGACCCCTATCCCCTTCTCCTTAGTTCAGAATGACATAAATACCTCATTTTGCCTGCCTTTCTAATTTCATGTCTGTGTGGCTTCCTCATATATACAAAATTAAATTTTATTTTCTCCTGTTAATCTGTCTCATGTTAATTTGATTGTTAGTCCAGCTAAAAGGACCTTCACGGACAGAGGAAATTCTTCCTCTCAACACCTGAAGCATTGATCCAGACTCTGGGACATGACTTTTTCCTTGATTTTCCTGCCTTACACTCCCACTGTTCCCTAAGACCACCTGAGCCCAAGGAAGCCTGATTAAGACCCAAAGATCATGCCAGCCTCTTCTGGGAGACTGGGTACTATCTCAGTTCCCTGCCTCTGGCTAAGCACCTAGTTTAAACTGACCTTTCCTTACCCCTTCCAAAGCCAAACCTGTCACATTTATTCTGACCTGAACCTGAGGTCTCACACCCCTCTATTCTTCATAATATTCTGTACTGATTGGTAAACAATAAAAATCAGATTCACAGTCTCAGCTATACAAACCTCAAACTAATGAGGTGATATAATCATGTCACAGTGAAAAAAGGATATGGGGTACATGTAACAAGAAATCATTTGCTGTAACAAGTCTGAGCCCAGTTTCTACCCAATGTTGGTTGTGTAGGTGGCCCTTGACAAACGGGGAGCACATACACATAAAATCAAATGCCTGCCTGGAAAATATCTGCATGTCAATCATGTGATTAATCAACTCCGCATCACGGCCACATTATATATGTCATTTTATATGTTAAAGTTTAAAAAATGCGGACCCTTCTAATGTGCAGTCTCTCCCATCCTCTGCTGAGTGGTAAATCATGGTTCCAGGAGCTTGCACTTCCTCTCCCTCCCCCTTTCTCCTGGAGGGTTCTGAGGGTTACGCATTTGCCCTTCAGCAGTGATGAATGGAGTGTTGTGCTAATGCTGGGCGCCACCATTATTCATGTCCCCATCCTCTGTCCAGGCCTTTAATTGCAGCATGGTGCAAGTAGAAGCAAAAACTGTATTACAGAGGAAAACTTTCATCTTCCTGATTATAATAGCTGACAAAAGGCAGGCTCTTCTATTAATCTTGGGCACCTTCCACCAGAGGGGCATCCATTCACTCACCAGATTCATGCAGGACCCATATCGAGCCAGCATCACACGGAAACAGAAGATGTGGCTCTTGGGACCCATAACTTCAGCCAGAAGAAGCTGAGCTGATAATCATATCACTCTGTGGTCACATCCTTAATCGGCCTATTATGGGGCATAAATTAAGAATTTTACCGGAGAGAATCTAGGTCTCAGAATTCCTGACTGCAGGGACCCAGATGAGCTCTGCTGAATAAAAAGTTTTCCAGCATATTCTAGCTCTCTCACTGCAGCCTATTATAATCCAGTTCACGCTTATTCAGAAATGCCCTGGATTCGTCAGAGTCCTCTCTTTCCTCCCTTTTTAGTTCTTAAAGCAATATTCAAAAGACGGTATTCAGCTACACAAATCATATCTAAAGGATATTGGCCAAAGATCTATTGTTCCATATGTATAATTATAGTGATTTTTTGTCATAATTAACAAAGAGACAGACAAGTGGCAAGCCCATCAGACCACAATAAAAGCATCAATTTGGGGGGCGCCTGGGTGGCTCAGTCAGTCAGTTAAGTTGGACTTCGGCTCAGGTCATGATCTCACCTTTCATGAGTTCGAACCCCACATAGGGCTCTGTGCTGACAGCTCGGAGCCTCAAGCCTGCTTCAGATTCTGTGTCTCCCACACTCTCTCTGCCCCTCCCCTGCTCATGCTCTCTCTCTCTCTCTCTCTCTCTCTCTCTCTGTCGAAAATAAGTAAACATTAAAAAAAATTTTCAAAAATGAATAAATGTTAAAAAAGTTTTTAATAAAAAATGAAAAGCATCAATTTGGGTTACAAGACAGTCCATTACTGTAGTTGATCATGGTTTCTATGAAGTCTTGGAGCCACAAAGGTTGTAGTGTCAGGAACTGACCATTTTCAGACAACAAGCCCCCTTTTCTCAAGAGCTAAAGATACATCTTTTCCTTTGGTATCTGGGACAAAATTGTCTATGCCACCTCATGGTGGGACACAAAAAGAGGCAGTCAGAAGAGGTGCCCAGGGGCTCCTGGGTGGCTCAGTAGGTCGAGCGTCTGACTTCGGCTCAGGTCATGATCTTATGGTTCGTGGGTTCAAGCACCATGTCAAGCTTTGCACTGACAAGCAGAGAGGCTGCTTTGGATTCTGTGTCTCCCTCTCTCTACCCCTCTCCACTCTCTCGCTCTATCTCTCAAAAATAAATAAACATTAAAAAATTTTTAAAATGGGCGCCTGGGTGGCTCAGTCGGTTAAGCATCCGACTTCAGCTCAGGTCATGATCTCATAGTTTGTGAGTTCCAGCACCGCATCAGGCTCTGTGCTGACAACTCAGAGCCTGGAGCCTGGAGCTTCAGATACTGTGTCTCCCTCTCTCTCTGCCCCTCCTCCTCTCTCTCTCTCTCTCTCTCTCTCCAAAAATAAACATTAAAATTTTTTTTAAAAGATTAAAAGAAAAAAAGAAGGGTGCCCATTGGTGGAAAGTGCCAATTTTGAACACTTTGAACAGTGGCTTCTTATTCTATCCTTGCAATCTCCTTTTTTATAGAAGCTATAGCACGTGCCTGCATGCGTGTGTGTGTGTGTGTGTAGAGACAGAGAAAAAAAGTTAAAACAAACTTTAGAGAGTTTCTATCCCTTGCCAAACATCTCACAGTCTAGTCAAGGAGATGGACAAAAATTGCACTAATTGCAAAACAGCATATTACACTTTATGATGGAAAGGTCGTGCGGGCACCAAGGAGGGAGTGGTAAACGCTGTCAGGTGAAGGCAGAGAAGACTTCGTGGAAAAGGTGATGAATAAACTGACTCCTGAAGAATGAGTAGGAATTTCCAGATTCCTTATGGGGTCAAGGCCATTTCTGCTTAGCTTGGGTGAGCGGTTCTCAAACTTTAGTCTGCAAGTTTATTAAAGCACAGATGGCTGAGCCTCACCAGCAGAGTTTCTGATTGAATAGGTCTGAAGTGGGCTCACAAATTTGCATTTCTAACAAGCTCACAAGTGATGCTAATGCTGAGAACCGGGGCTTAGGTGCAGGGTGAGGAGCAGAAGTGGAGAAAGATACGCTGGAAAATAGGCATGGCCTGGATCATAAGGGACCCTGGGGTCCACAGGGAGACCAATCACTCTCTGGACAGTAAAGACCCACTGACACGTGTTAAGCCACAGACTGGAGTAACTGTAATTGTGTTTTCAGAGGTCACCTTTGGTGCAGGTGTACAGGAACAGGGTGGTTATAACTGGGTCTCACTCAGGAAATGAAGTTAGAACAAAAGCCCCAGGGAGTGATAGGAACATCTAGGAAGGATGTGAGGTTACTTTATGTGAAAATGAGAACACTCGCCTGGTCTCCTGAGCTCTCCTCTCAAAGCAGGGAAATAAATCAACTGTCTCCTTTGCCTCTAGAAACTCTTATTCGTTTTCATCCCTTATTAAAATATGCATGATGTATCTTCTGGGAATGGACACACAGATTTCAGTATCATTTACTTAACTGCCATAGTTTGTTAATTCTTTTTTTCCAAGAAATAAAAGGAAACATCCTTGTTTACTGAAGTCAGAGTATCCTGGTGGGTCTTTCACATGCACCTCTGTTACCTACAAAGCCCTGGGTTAAGGGTGCCTGGGAGATGAAAAGGGTAGGGTTAGGGGAGCCTTTGTGTTTCCAGTTTGGGCAGAAGATGACCAGAAAAGGTTGGAGCAGCACAGACTAGCCATGTAGAGGAGGCGGGTGTGGGGGCCGGTGGCAGTGGCAGAAATATCAAAGGTTGGTGCACCTGCAGGGAATAAAATGAGGGTTTCTAGGAAGCCCCAGAAGTATTTGGTAGGCGACTGACTTTCTTCTAGAATATGTTGGATGGAGGAAATATACAATATTAGCAGTAACATTAAAAAAGCTAACATTTATTGATGCTTACTGTCTTAGCCTGGGTTCCCCCTAAAGCAGAGCATGAAACAAAGGCTCACCTGATGGTGGTTTGGGAATTGGGATATGAGAAAGCAGGGGTGCAGCACAGGGAAGTAGCTTGGGAGTAGAAAAAGCCAGTCCCAGCTTCGGATAGAACTGACCCCTGCCGTGGGCCGCCGCTCACTTGACTCACAGGACCTCCTGAGAAGATTTTTTTTTTTTAATTTTTTTAACACTTATTCATTTTTGAGAGACAGAGTATGAGTCGGGGAGGGGCAGAGAGACACAGAATCAGAAGCAGGCTCTAGGCTCTGAGCTGTCAGCACAAGGCCCAACGCAGGCTCGAACTCACGAACTGGGAGATCATGACCTGAGCTGAAGTCGGATGCTCAACCGACTGAGCCACCCAAGCTCCCCTAAACCTCCCAATAAGCTTTATGAAATGCTTATCAAATGTCTGTCCAGGCAAGAAAAGGGGCAGGTTTCATTCAGACATTGGCCACCTTCCCCCAGTGGTCAAGGGCTGGCCTGCAAGACATTATTAAACCCCTTGAACTTCTGAGTCACACACACAGGAGCACCCACAGCAAGTATCAGAGAAGACTGGGCAGAAAGTGGGAGTGCTGAGGGGCTGTCAGCCTGCACCTGCACCCAGTGGGTGAGGCCTATGTGGAGCTGGTCACCACACAGCAGCATCGGGGGTGAGGCTGAGGGCCTACGTGATGGAACGTGAGTGTCCAGTACACTGGTGATGGGCCAGGTCCAGGGCTAAGGGCCTCACATGCATTCTTTCATTTAACCCATAAAACAACCCTGTAAGGCAGGCATTGCTATCCCCACAGTACAGATGAGGAAATGAGGGTTAGAGACTCAAGACGGTTAGCAAAGTTAGTTAGGCACGAACTCAAATCTACTTCTGGCTTCAGAGGTCATGCTTTCCCACAATATTAGGCTGTATCCAACACATTCAGCTGGATGGTAACTCAGAAGGTCAGTTTAGGAAGCCATATCAACAATCTTTAAAATGCTTATTAATTGCATTTCTATCCTAGAAATACGACTTAAGGAAATCATCAGAAATGTGCACAAAGAATGATGTTTACCCCAGTCTTATTTATAATGAGATAGGTACATGTATGTATATGTATATATATGAGTATCATGCAATTATTTAAAATGACTATGAAAAAATATAATCCAGTAAAGAGAAAAAATATAGCCCACAGAACATATGTAATGAGCTTAACAACATAGAAAACATAAAAATATAGAGAAAAAACAGAAAGGAAAAGTAAAAAAATGTGAAAGTAGGTAGTAAGATCATGTTAAAACTTTTTTCTTTCTACTTCTCAATAGTTTTTAAGTTTTCCACCAAAAAACAAAACAAAAACAAAAACAAAAACCTATTATTTTGCATTGAAGAGGGCACTTGTTGGGATGAGCACTGGGTGTTGTATGTAAGCGATGAATCATGGGAATCTACTCCCAAAACCAAGAGCACACTATATACACTGTATATTAGCTAACTTGACAATACATTAAATAATTTAAAAAACCCTATTACCTTTGGGATAATTGGCATTTTTTATTTTATTTTAATAGGCAGTGGGGGGAGTGACTGCTACCCACCAGTGGCTCACCCCCAGGGGCTCTAGGTCACCTTCCAGGACCAGCGGGGTTGGGTTGTCTGTCCATCCTGCAAGTTTGCTGTCCCTGAGGAAGAAAGGGTCCTTTGTAGCTGAGAGAAGGTTTTGTGTGCTTTACAAATAATCTCCTTCAAAACCTTCTGCTTGGAGCCTAGACCTGTATCTCCACTCCCGGGCTCCAGAGATATCTCTGTCACCCAAGGCTGGGCACCACCGCAGCCTGGGCTCTGCTCTAATAAGTCGTGGAATGCTTGTGTCCGAGATCTTAACTGGGGGCAGCCCTGCTGAAATGAGCTCTGTCCCAGGTGAGGACAGAACTGTTTCTGTGGCATTCCCTGAAGTCCAGGAGTCCTCCTGGTGGAAGAAGATGGGAATGTGGGACGGGAAAAGGGCACGGGATCTGCACCTTCCTACCCTTTACTAATATCTCTAGTGCTAGTTTTACTTTCACACCCTGGCCAGCCCAGTCTCCCTCACTCCCAATGGAGAGAGAGATTCTTACACCAATACGATTTCCCACTTCTGAGTCTGCCAATTAAGTCCCTCCCTTCTCTTTGCTTTTTTTAGGGATACAGGCGACCCTTGCTACATTTTACTCATAATTGCCGTGTGGCCACTTCCATTATTATTTTGTTTGTGGAGTCTTATTCCCTCTGCTTACCTCCTAGAAATAAGTCCTGGAGACCCAAAACTAGAAGACTACATGCTCAGAATGGTCATGGCCCAGTGCTTCACAGTGATGTCTCAAAAGCCCACATGGTTCCCTTTTGTTCTTTACTAAATAATCTGGGCTATTTCAGGGAAAACAGTTGCTTGGTCAGGTGTCCAATGGAGGAGACAAGGCTGTAAATTCTGGCTATCACCCGAAGCATATCTGTAGTTCTATCTTTCTCTACATTATCAGACATCAAAAGATACTTTGACAAGAGAATCATTTGGAAGAAATCTTGAAACCAATCATTTGCTAGTTCAGTGGAGGTACAAAATATTTTAAACAGCATTTCTGTGTCTACAGGATTTCACACATTATGAGGCCCATGTTCCCCAAGGAGATGTGAGATCAATCTACCCAGCATCCTTTCCAGTAATATGATGGTAAATATTTCACAATTAGTTTTCCAGGGGGGGCAAAAAGCCCTGATTTGTATCACTTGCCAATTTTCAGGGTGTAAATACTCCTAGTAAGGTCATCTCAAATCACCAATAATTTTAAAAGTGGCCCATAAAAATCCTTGAGACTTAACATTCAGCTCTCAGAAGCTGGTTTGAGCCACTTCAACAGACCACTGGACAGGCACGTGACTTAGACCCTGTAAACAGATGCACCTGCATGAAATGAGCTTTGAAGAGAAAAATACTAGGAAGCAGTCTCCACATGGACTCTATCTTTTTGCAGTGTGGCAGAGGAAGTGCCCTGTTGTGGAGTGTGGGAGCCTGGTTGTGGTGTCCAGTCCGAGCACCAGCAGTGTGAGCTGCTGTGTCTGTTCCCATGGCACCGGCCCTAGGGTCGGCCCTGGAGCAGACCTGAGGTGCACCTGAGTGTTGTTCCTGACTTCATGGCCTCCTGGCTCACCTACAGGTTCTGTGAACTTGCTCATCTCCTTTAATAAATCTCTTTTGTGGTTTGCCTGAATAGAGTGAATTCTCGTATTTGCAAATATGAGCCCTAGCTGCTTCTGTTTGAGGCAGAGATAGATTCTTGGAAGCGTAATTAAATATTGCTTCCATTACATCTGTCTTCAGAGTTTATGATTTTCCCCGTCGGGGTGAATTCAGGTTTCATTCGATCCCCTGTACTCCCATTGATGGCAATCGTGGACAGAAACCTCAAACTCGGATTACTCAACAGCTCCTGATGCAGGAAGGGTGCGGCTTTACTGTGCAATGAAGCATCTAATAAGAAGGCCTTGCTCTCCCAGAAAGCCTCAGGGAGAGGGAGGGATAATTCCTTTGACCTCAGCAGTGCCAGCTCTCACATTCACCAAAGACACTGTGGAAAACTCTCTGAAGAGCAACACAGGAACCATGCAATTATCCACTACGTACATTTTGATAACCGCTCCCAAATCATTGATTCATCAAACTTTACCTTAGATATTATTCTAGCACTTTAGGAACCTCCCACCTCCAAGGCACCTTCAATTCTTGCTAAAAATTATATATGCCTTGCCAGACCTCCTGAAGACCAGGAATTTACATTTTCAACTTGTCCTTAAAATTTCTGAGAGCCAAACTTATTTATGATCAATATCACACAAAAAAAGGGCAACTCCCCCCCCAAAAAAAAGAAAAAAAAAATATATATATATATATATTTAAAAGTTTAACAGAAAATCCTAGGTATACAATACAGATTACATCTTTAGACATTCACGCATAACATTATCATGAAATGATTAATAAATAAATTTTAACCCATAGTTTCAGGCCAATAAAGTTCTCCAAAATGCCTCACGTGTGTGAAGAGAAGCTGAGTGGAACCCAGTGCATTTCCTGGAAGTCACCACACTCCCCCAACTTTTTCTCCATATCTACAGACCTCCTGTCTCCCGTGGTAGTTTCCAAAAGAGAACTCTACCCAGCAGTTTTGAAATTCTGCTGCTTCTCATCATGCCTGAAAGATATGGTGGAGTTAAAAATAACAACAGCTGAGCTTGAAGGTCTGTTTACAAAACACCAGGCTAAGCACTTTGAATGGATTATTTCATTTAATCCTCACAGCTCTGTGGTGTAGGCACAGTCATTATCCTCATTATATAGATGAGGAAACTAGACACAAGGAAATTGTCCAAGTTCTCAGGAAGGTAGTGGCAAAGGGAGGATATGAACTGTGGGAATCTAACTCCAGAGTCTATACTCTTTTTTTTATTATTATTTATTTTCAATGTTTATTTATTTTTGAGAGAGAGAGACGGTGCAAGCTGGGGAGGAGCAGAGAGACAGAGGCAGAGGATCCAAAGCAGGCTCTGCACTGTCAGCAAAGAGCCCAACACGGGGCTCAAACCCACGAAATGCGAGATCACGACCTGAGCTGAAGTCAAATGCCTAACCAACTGAGCCACCCAGGCGCCCCTGGAGTCAATATTCTTAAGGACTGCACCACACTGATAGTAGCTGACAGTGGTCAGATCAAAGACAAGCCAAAGCAGTCTTAAGAAAGAAGAACAAAGCAGGAGATATCACGCTCCCTGGTTTCAAACTATACTATAAAACTATAGTACTCAAAACAGTGTAGTACTGGCATAAAAATGGATACAAAGATCAACAGAATAGAATACAGAATCCAGAAATAAACCCAGCTTATGTGGCCAATTAATCTTCAACAAAGGAGGTAAGAATATACAGTGGGGAAAAGACAGTCTCTTCATTAAACAGTGTTGGAAAAACTGGACAACTATACTCAAAAGAATGAAACTGGACCATCTTCTTACACTGTACACAAAATAATGTAAGTAAATGTAAGACTAGAAACCATAAAAATCCTAGAAGTAAACATAGGCAGTAAGCCCTTTGACATCTAAGCAGTATTATTCTGGATCTGTCTCCTCAAACAAAGGAAACAAAGGACTACAGCTAGGTGTATCAACTAGGACTACATCAAACTAAAAAGCTTTTGCACAGCAAAGGAAACCATCAACAACACGAAAAGGCAAACTACTGAATGGGAGAAGATATTTGTAAATGATATAATCAATAAGGGGTTAATAACCAAAATGCATAAAGAACTCACATAAGTCAATATCAAAAAAAAAACAAACAATCCAGGCACCTGGGTGGCTCCATCAGTTAAGCATTTGGCTCTTTACATTTCGACTCAGGTCATGATTCCAGGGTTGTGGGATCAAGCCCCATGTCAGGCTCCATGCTCAGTGTGGGATTCTCTTTCTCCCTCTCTCTGTGCCCCTACCCTGATCATATGCACACACTCTCTCTTTCAAAATAAGCTTTTAAAAAAATAATCCAATTAAAAAATGCTCAGAGGACCCAAATAAACATTTTTTCCAAAGAAGACACACAGATATCCAACAGACATATGAAAAGATGCTCAACATCACTCATCATCAGGGAAATACAAATCAAACCACAATGAGATATCACCTTATATCTATCAGAGTATTCTGGCTATTATCAAAAATATAAGAAATAACAATTGCTGGCGAGGATGTGAAGAAAAAGGAACCCTCCAGCACTGTTGGTGGAAATGCAAAATGAGGGCAGCAACTATGGAAAACAGTATGGAGATTCCTCAAAAAATTAAATATAGAACTACCATATAACCCAGCAATTCTACTTCTGGGTATTTGTCAAAAGAAAGTGAAAAATCCTAATTCAGAAAGATATATGCACCCTTATGTTTACTGCAGCAATATTTACAATAGTCAAAATATGGAAACAACCTAAGTGTCCATCTATAGAAGAATGGATAAGGAAGATAAAATATACACACACACGTGCACACACACACACATACACACAGGAATATTACTCAACCATAAAAAGGAATGAAATCTTACCATATGCAACAACATAGATAGACCTAGTAGGTATTATGATCAGTGAAATAAAGGCAGAGAAAGACAAATACCATATGATTTCACTTATATGTAGACTCTAAAAAAACAAACAAATGAACAAACAAAACAGAAGCAGACTCATAGATACAGAGAATAATCTGATAGTTGCCAAAGAGGAGGGGGTAGGAAGATGGGTGAAATAGAAGAAGGGGATTAAAAGGCACAAACTTCCAGTTATAACATAAATAAGACACAGGGATACAATGTACAGCTTTGAGAATATAGGTAACAATTGGCAGCTTTATACAGCGATGGATGGCAGCTAAGTTCACCATGTTGATCACTTCATAATGTATCTGAATGCTGAGCCACTATGTTGTATATCTGAAACTAATATAATATTGGGGCTTTTTTAGTTTCAAGTTTTTATTTAAATTCCCATTATTTCACAAAAACTAATATTACATGTCAACTACACTTCAATAAAAAAAGAAAGAAAGAAAAAGACAGAGGTGGGACGCTGGGGAATGACAAGTGCTGCAAGGAAGCTGCTTAATGTACACAAAAGGACCTCCCGGAATGTCCAAGGCTTGCAGAAAATCTTGGAGGGTTTTACAGGGGCTGGGTGTCCTCATTAGCTAGTGAGGACTAGTCTGTGACACAGGGATGGGAGCAGCAATTGTGACCCCACTCACAGTTTGTGGCCCGAAGAGTCAGTAAAGTGGCTACAGTTCTTGCTACAGAGAACAGATTCTGTCATTGTCATCTGATCCATTTGTTGTCTTTGTTATAAAAGCCAGGTGTAAGAATACTTTCTAGGGTTTCTGCTGAAAAGCGTTGGCCCGGGGTGCTCACTGAAGCAGTCCCAGACTCAATTCCACCTCCTCCACTGTCTTGCTTTTCAGGTTTCACAGGAACTAAAACCGTTCCCTTGAATCAGGGCAGCACAGACCTGGGCTCAAATCCTAACTCTACCACACAAGGTCTGAAACCTTGGGCAAGTTAATTGACCTCTCTGAACCTGGTTTTTCATCTGTAAGAAATTGATGAACATTCTTAACTCACAGGAATGAGCATGAGAATTAAATGAAAACAGCATTTAGCAAAGGTCCTGGCTACGAGCAAACGTTCAATAAATAGTAATTACTTGGACCATCACACAAGCACACACTTCTTCCCAAATCATTTATTCATTAATTCCTTTATATAATTCCTTACTTCCTTTGCAAAAGCAGTATCTGGAAGGTATAACGCCCACAGTGCAGTCTGTGTTCAGACAGACATGGACTGCAGTCAGGCCTAGGGCATCCAGGGAAGCAAGCTATCTCTTCTTCTGCATTCCCTACCTTTTCTCTCCAAACAGCAAGAACAGGGTTTCTTTTCACATGGGAATAAATGAAATGCAGAAAGTTTTGCTTCCATTCACAGCCTCCCTCCCATCCCTCTGCCATCTGAGCACTGACTGCCTGGCTCTCTGTGTGTCTCCACACTGTGCTATATTGAGACACTGCCTGTAATAAAGAGAAGTAAATCAAGTCCATATTCAAAAGCCACACTGAAGAGCAAAACAAACTCAGACACAAGACTGTGCCCATTCTGATGAACGAGGACCGCCAGCCTGGTGGGCGAAGGTAAGACTGAATGATGCCTCTACATAGATTTCATTTTCTGCCTTTCCCCCAGGGCCTCTTAGTTTGGCTTTTTTCATGTATATTTTTGACATTTATTCATAGGGATAAATGGACTGTTTGATCTTTCTGGATTTCCCTTTCAGTGACTAACCAAGACAGGAAAATATAGAAATACATAATTTCGAGCCCTCAAACCACTGGTTGTATCTGCAAAGACGCAGATAAGAAATGAATACTCTCTTCTTTGACCAATATTTATCATGTCTTCTACAGCTTGCTGCAAGCTCCCTGCCCTCAGATTTCATGGACTACAGCAGGGCTTTGCAGCCTCAGTACTATTTGGGGAGGGATCATTCTTTGCTGTGGAGAACTGTCCTGTGCATCATGCGCACGATCTGGGCAATATCTATAGTCTCTACTACTCACTGACGCCATAGCACTCTCGACCAGAGCTGTGCCAACCGAACTATCTGCAAACGTTGCCAAAATGTCTCCTGGGGGACAAACCCCCCCTCACCCCGGTTGAGAACCACAGGACCAGAGAGACATGTAAATGAATACCTATCATGAAATGAGAAGGCGGTGACTGGCAGAAATGTGTCAAGTGCTACAGAAAGAGAAACTCCTTCCACCAGGAAAAATAAGGAAAACAGGAGACGACAGCTGAAGCTGAGCTTAGAGCTTTCGTTGTCAGAAGTAACTCCCTATTTTGAACTCAGATTTGCCTTCTGACACCACTACCATCCTTTGGTCTAGATTCTCTCATTCAATACAAAAACGATTTGCCTATACAAGTATTTGCCAGCTCGCATGATACTGTCTGGGTTTGCTACTCTGGTCTTAAAGGAGAATTCCTGGGAATGGGGTGGAAAATCACCGGTGGAGCCTCAGCCATGGTCCATGAAGACAGGAGGGCAAAGAAGAATGCAGATCCTGGGAGACAACCTGAGGAAACAAAAGCGTATCATCTACCACTAAGCATAAACATCTATGTTTACTTTAAAAACAAAAGTCCGGACAAGAACTTCAATGATCCTTTGCAACTACGTGGATGGAACCGGAGGGTATTATGCTAGATGAAATCAGTCAGTCAGAGAAAGACAAATATCATGACTTCATTTATATGAGAACTTTAAGAGACAAAACAGATGAACATAAGGGAAGGGAAGCAAAAATCATATAAAAACAGGGAGGGGGACAAACATAAGAGACTGTTAAATATAGAGAACAAACAGAGGGTTACTGGAGGGGTTGTGGGAGGGGGGATGGGCTAAATGGGTAAGGGGCACTAAGGAATCCACTCCTGAAATCACTGTTGCACACTATATGCTAACTACCTTGGATATAAATTTTAAAAAACAGTAATAATAAAAATTTTTAAAAAGAACTTCAATGATCCGATACATTTCTCTACTATGAAATGAAACAAAAGTGAGCTCTAGCTATTGAGTTTTCTGAAACATCATGAGTTTAAGCTAGTGAATTCAACACTCAGAAACCCTACGCATGTGGCCAGTGCTGCTTGCAGTGATGTTCCCTTTGCTCTCCTTCCATGTTGTAACTGTTTGCTCCTCTTGAAGCTAAAAGAAGTTCCAGATGAAATGGCAGGTGCTTAGACACTCACTGCCAGACGCCATTCACAGCAAGCAGCCCCACAGCCACATTGTCCCATGTGAGCAAATTTGTGTGGGTGCACAGGAGCCCATTTAATTGACTTTTAATGCTGATAAATCCACAAAGTAAACATGGAGGGACTGGAGGGAGGCACTCCAAATAATGGAGCACGAACCTCTAAAGGTCCACTCATGTCAAAATTCACTTTTTCAGAACTCCACAAATCAAAGGCTCACAATGATCCAAGAAGTATTTATTGAAGTACTGAATCTGGGTAAAAAGGGTGAGCTTCATGGTATTTGAACTTGTCCTATCACAACCCTATTTTGAATCAGAAAGTTTGCACCGTTATTTGTTGAACAAATGGATGCAGTTTGCTCTGGCTGATTAAGCATCAGTTGGGCTATAAGATGGCTGAAAAATCTGCATTAACAGCAAAGCGACAATTTCACCATCCACAAACCCAGCTTTGGCAGTTACGTTTCCTTCCACTAAGAGAATTGACACAGCAATTTTTCTTGTGGCCTAATGGAGCTCACGTAGATCCTAGGAGATGACTTTAATAAGGAGATAATCTGAGGGGCACCTGGGTGGCTCAGTCAGCTATGCATCTGACTGCGGCTCAGGTCATGATATTGCGGTTTGTGAGTTCAAGCCCCACGTTGGGCTCTGGGCTGACAGCTCTGGAGCCTGGATCCTGCTTCGGATTCTGTGTTTCCCTCTCTCTCTGCCTCCCCCCTGCTCACACTCTGTCTCTCTCTCTCTCAAAAATAAACATTAAATTTTTTTAAAAAAAATAATGTGATAATCTGAAAGCTTAAGGTTAACACCACACGTACTGACTGCTTTGTAAATTCTTGACGTGCTATCATCACTAGTTTCACTACAAAATGTGTCCATGGGCTTTTGACTGGGCTTCTGCCACTGAGCTTAGAATTATAAAATAAGAGTTGCAGGGGAAGTAACAAATAACTCTCCTCTGTAACTACTACTCCTGCTGGGATGTAAACCCTACACCCGAATGAAAAAAACAAACGTTAAATTGCCTACAACTGTTAGTTGTAGTGATTCAGGACTTTTCACACCCTTCTTTTTTCTTTTTTTTTTTTCCAATTCTTTTGCCAAGAGTATAAGTCCCTCTTACATTATCTCTGACTACATTGGTTGCCATGGTTTTCTAGCTTTCACTACTTCTGGAAATAAATAACCCATTAGATGTATGTCATTGTTAATTTGTCTCTTTGTATCACACAGATAGGTGATTTGTAGCCTGGACATCAGCACTAGTTATCCTGAGTCTCTCTTAGTGAAAAGTTGGCGCCAGAATGTTTTAGCAAAATATATAATACCCCGACTTCCGTTTAGGAGATCTGTCCTCATGAAAAGGTGAGTATTGTTTCTTAGTAGTGAGTCAATCTTGCTTGCTTCTATTGTTACTAAAGATAATTTATTTTATTAATAACGTTTTGTACATTTTCTGTACTATCTTATGTCCAGGCCCCCTTTTTTATAGACACTGTAAAAATTAAAATTAGCCTCAACTGTTTCAAAACATCACAAATTCCAAAGTGATAGACTCCAAAGGAATGTTTAAAAAAAAATTACATGAAAATGATTATTACAGAATATCTGGGTGGTTTTTTTTGCACCTTCTGAACTGTTTTTACTCATGACACTTCTGACATCAAATACATGGGTTTTGTTTTTTTTTTTTCCCCACACCAACCAACTCTCCAAATCTCCAGACACCAACTGGTTGCCTACAACTCAATTCAGTCTTGACATGGTCTGGAGTCCACTCCTGTCTGGAATTAGAAGAGATCCCACAGGCGAAGGGTTCAGCCCCATAAGACTACCCCCCACTTCAAATGCCAATCACAAGAAATGCCAGGGCCTTCCTATACTTTTGACTGACCAGCTATAAATCAGAGGTCCCCATGACCCCCTCATCAGTGTCAAAGATGATTTGCTAGAACAGCTCACAAAACTCAGGAAAACAGTTTACTATTACTGGTTTATGATTTTCAAAATGCAACTCTGAAACAGCCAAATGGAAGACATGCATAGGACAAGGTATGGGGTGAGCAGCGCAGAGCCCCCTCCAGGCATACTGCCACCCTCCCAACACCTCCAATGTGTTCACCAACCCAGAAGTTCTCTGAACCTTGTGTTTTGGAGGTGTTTATGGAGGTTTTATTAAGCTGGCATGACTGACGAAATCACTGGCCATTGCTGAGCCCCTCTCTCCTTCCCAGAGGTCAGGGGATGAGTATGAAATTTCCAACACTCACCACGCCTTGGTCTTTCTGGCAACCAACCTCCATCCCGAAGCTATCTTGGGAGCCCAGCCATCAGCCATCTCATCAGCATACAAAAAAGACACTCTTATCACACCAAAGATTCCAAGGGTCTTAGAAGTTCTTGTGTCAGGAAGGAGGGAATAAGACTAACATATAACATAAGATGTTTTTATCATCCCTATCACTCAAGAAATTCTAAGTTTTAGGAGCTCTGTACCAGAAACTGGGGACAAAGACAGATGTATCTATCTATCTATCTATCTATCTATCTATCTATCTATGTAGAGAGAGAGAGAGAGAGAGGGAGAGAGATCTTATTATTTCATGGTATCACAGAGGTACATCAATTCTTTCAAGTTGCAGAGATAATCAGTCTACAATTTGGTGGGTATGAGTCTCCCAAATGACCTCAGCCCCACGCAGTCCAGGATCCAAAGAGACTTCAGCATGAAAAAATACGGTTTTGTACCCACTAGCAAGAAAGGAAGATGGGGCAAAAGTTAATCTCCCAAGGGGCTAGGTCCTATTTCTTGTCAAAAGTATCTCAGAAGCTCCTAAATCAAGACCATATTCCCTTTTGGTGTCATGAAGAACTTTGCACAAAACCTTGATGTTGGGACTTCCCATACATCCACCCACCCCACCTACACCATCTCTAGCTCAGTGGCACCCTTGACACGTAATACTTGTTAGTGGCTTTAGGCCCTCATCCTTGCACTATCAGCACATACCACAGAAAGCTCTCAATTGTGTTGAAATAAACAGGACTGAAGTTATTTGTTAAATGAGCTGTTTATGCACAAGCCTGTAATCATAACAACTTGAATGCAAAGTGAGACATCTGAGGGAACAATAGGTCATTGTGCCTGTCCCAGGCTAAACCCAGTCAGTCTGACAAAAAAAAAAAAAAAAGAATAGCAGAGCTGAGGGGAATGGCCAAGAATCAGAACCTTCAGGGAGGTCACATACACCTAGGCCACTGGCCAATCCAGAGAGAGTTCAAGAGGCAACAACACACATTAAGATTATTTGCCTTCCCCATTGGCTTGGGACATAGCCTTGATTTCCAATGTTCCCTGAATCTGTTTATTCTTTGATTCAACATTCAGCAAGTCCATATGCAAAACCGCCTTCTGAGAGATACAGGGATAACTAAGGCTTTCTAGAGCCCACAGAGATCCTCTGGAGATGGACATAAGTAGCCACAACACAAAATCAAATGGGCAGAGGTCATAAGAGGGACACAAATGAAGTTCTCCTTGATAAGAGATCTGTTAATAACCATCTTCCAACCTGATTTTCATGAAAAAAGTTCTTTCTCACTTGTGACTTTCTGAATATATCTGCACAGAAGAAAGGAATTATGAAGGCTGCTCAGACTGGTCCCTCCCCAGTCAACTCCACTCATCATTAGGTCTCAACTTATAAGTCACTTCCTCCAAAATATCTTCTTCGATCCTTCCTAGGTCCCTGCTACATTCTCCAAGGTCCATAGGATTTTCCTAATCAGATACTTAATATTCTGCTTAATTATTTGCTTAATTTTCTGTCCCTATAATTAGATTAAATTCCATGAAAGGAGAGCTGCGCCCTGTATCTCTGCTCAGGGTTTGGTGCACAGTAGGCATGCAGTGAACATTTTATACACATTTATCAATCAGTCAACACATAGCACATTTAAAAAGCCTCAGCAAAAATCAAAGGGGAGGAACACTGAGCAGCAAAACTGCTCAGCAATCTAACTGGACATGCAAATGGATTAATGCAAACTTTTAACACAAAATATAGAATTATAGACTATAGGCCCTGCCCCTCATGCATGGAAAGAGGTTCAATGGTGCTGGCAATAAATCACAGATCGTTTGAAACCCAAAATTATGCAACATTTTTTTTATCCCTACCTACCATTAGTTTCCCACACACACACACACACACACACAATACTTTTTAATAGAACCACTAATAAATTAGGAGGAGAAACCATGCTCTGACTTTCATCTCCTCCTTCTTCTGCCTTCCACCTTCTGGGAGGCTTGAGAGAGAGACAATAGCCAGAAGAAGAAGGAATAAAGAGAATGAATAATCCCTGTGCTTCAGGTTTTAGCTGTCAGTCTCTCACTAAGGATCAGAATCCTGCCCAAGATCTGAAGAACCTGGGGTTCTGGCATTCAGGGTTCTGTATCCCCAGTCCTGGACCCTCTGCTCAGGAAGCTTCCACCTAAAGGCTGCCTCTCCACCTAAGAACAAGGCTGCCAGGGGATGTCAGGTCCAGCCAGCATCCATCAGCATCACTGAGTGTCATACATACCTGGACAGCCACTGAACGTGACCCTGAGCAGGCAAATTAGCACTGGGATGCAAAAAAAAAAAACAACAACCTGTGCTGCACTTTTCAATGAAAATGCTCCCGTTTGATCTCTATCAGGAACAGTGCTTTTCTACAAGCCTGTCACTGCATGTGATGCCTCTATTACATACACAGCCTCTGGCAACATGGACAAGGCTGAATCCCTGCCCAAAATCAAAATGTGCCAAGGCAGATCAAAACATGAAGCAGTGCTTAAGTTGAGGTGGAGAGCAATTCACGAGCACAGACATCTAACTCTTAACTCTTTCTTTGCTTCTATCCTTAGTTTCCAGTTGGACTGTGGATACCACAATACCACCCTCCTCCCTGCTCCTCAAACCCATATCACCACCAAAAATCACCCAGATTCCACAACATCATACAATGCATTCATTGGATTCTAGCAGAGAGGCAATGGAAACACAACATGACATCTCCCATTTCCAAACAGAGCCCAAGGAAAGCATTGCCCCATTGACAAATGCTTGCTTTCAGGCGCTCCTGCTATCCCCAGGTGGTTCATATGCACACCCAGTGGGAGACCGGCACTTTCCAGTCTAGAACAGCTGTTCCACTGAGCCACCCCCAGAAGGATGCCTCAACCAAAAGCCAATTTTTTATGGCAATGCCCACTGATTAATAAAGCATGTGCAAAGAGACAGCCCTCCAAATAATTAGCCTTCCTTTTGCAGATCTTGGGAAGTCATGCCCGATCCAAGCCTGCCTGCAATTCTGGCTCCTTAACCAGCACAGTTGTGAGCAAATAAGAGCTTTTGTTATAAACTTCAGGTGTCTTTGCTAAAGCACAGGTGAGAAATGTAGGACAGAGTAACTTCCAGCTCTTACCAGAATGCAAACATGCTTCTCTCTTGAAGCTGGAAGGTACCAGTGGGGTGGCCATAATGCTCCTAACTAAAATGAAACCACATTTGGGGAGGAGTGAGAACAAGGACTGATGTTAGACCTTCCTGAATCTATATTTGAGGAGACATGAGAAAAAGGACTGACAATGAACCTTGTTGGGATTGATTCTTGCAGACGTTTAAGGAATAATGGGATTTTTTTACTACAAAAGGAATTAATGTTCACTGTAGAAATACAGACAAGCATGGGAAGAAAAATAAATTAGTGATAATCCACTTTCTAAAAGTAATCACTATTAAGATTTTACTGTAATTCCTTTCTTCCACGCATGAGTGTATGTGTGTATGTGTATTTTTGTTGTGAGTACTATTTTGTAACTGGTGTTTTTACTTAATAAAAACTACTATGTTAATTTTTTGCACAATTTTTAAATGTTGTTTTATTTATTTATTTTTGAAAAAGAGCATGAGTGGGGGAGAGGTAGAGAGAGGAGAGGAGGACAGAGGATCTGAGGCAGGCTCTGTGCTGACAGCAGTGAGCTGTATGTGGGGCTCGAACTCATGAACCATTAGATCATGACCTGAGCCGAAGTCAGACACTCAACCAATTGACCCACTCAGGTGCCCTGTTCGTTTTTTAAAGACCACAGGGGCGCCTGGGTGGCTCAGTTGGCTGAGCATCCGACTTCGGCTCCAGTCATGATCTCACAGTCTGTGAGTTCAAGTCCCGTGTCGGGCTCTGTGCTGACAGCTCAGAGCCTGGAGCCTGCTTTGGATTCTGTGTCTCCCCTGCTTGCGATCTGTCTGACTCTGTCTCAAAAATAAAAATTAAAAAAAAAACATTAAAAAAAAAATTAAAAAAAAAAGACCACATTTATGGGTACTAAAAATAGCTCACATTTATTAAACCAGGAACACTACTGTATTATCTCTTGGTAAAAGACAAACTGAGGCATATTAAAAATTTTAAGAGTTTATTTGAGCAAAAAATCAGTTCAAATTGAACAGCACCAAACAGAAAGTGGACAGGAGTTCTCCACCAACAGGAGCCAAAGGAAAGACTTATATGCTAGAGAAAATGCAAAAACAAAGTAAAGGAGTTATTGATTGGCTACACCTTGAAGCCTGGCTGGCTATTTGGGACTGGTTGTCCTCAGCATTTTGATTTCATAACTGAGGCATTTACAGACTTAGATTTTGGTTTGCTTGCCGAGGGTTAGAACCACATCAGTCTAATGGTCTCCTTGTTTATTTAACCTAACATTCTTAATCTTCACAAGGACTCTCTGAGTTGGATACTATTAGATTTTGCCATTTTTTTAGAAGTTTTATTTATTTGTTTTGTAAGGGAGCATGCATGAGCAGGGGAGGGGCAGAGAGAGGGGGAAAGGGAGAATTCCAAGCAGGCTCATGTTGTTAGTGCATAGCCCGACTCAGGGCTCGATCCCACGAACCGTGAGATCATGACCTGAGCTGAAAGCAGGAGCTGGACGCTTAACTGACTGAGCCAGTCAGGCACCCCAGATTTTACCATTTTTCAATGAGGATACAGAGATGTAGAAATAAGACAGGTGGTGTCTCTTGTCTGCTCCTCCTTTCCTTCTCCTCTTGCCCTTATTCCATCCTCACATCAAGAGACAGAGACAGCTTCCGGTGCCTTCTCACAGCTCCACAAAACCAGCTAGATGAGCCCATGTGGAAACAGGTCACCAGAGAGATCTTCCAGGACCATCTCTGCCAGGGCAAAGCAGACCTCCAGGAAACTCAGCCGTCAGACTTCCAATGACAGCTTCCTGAAGGCTCTCTGCCCTGCTTCCACCCAGTGTGGGACCTGGACTCAGTTTAATACAAGCGGGGAAGACACACAGCACCAATTTCTATGCGTGTTCTTTCTGGCTTTTTAGCTCTTGTTTTAAATTATTTTATCTCTTGTTTTGATTTCTTTGTCTTCTGTTTCTCTTCTCTTTCACTCTATTTTCATTAACGCTTATGTCTTTGAAAGACAACTTTTGTTTCCTTTGTTCACTGCACCTCTCCCCCAGCTCACCCCAGTCCCCTCCACCAAGCAAGGGTTTCTCAGCTTCAGTTTCTATAGATCTCACTCTGGTCTAAGAGGTCCCCTTCCTTTTTCCCTTGGTTTAGCATGCTCAGTCAAGGCTGCTTCTGGTACCTGCTTCTGGAGAAGCCAATGACACCAAAATGGACAGATCACTGTTCCAGTGTAATAAAGAGATGGTGGGAAATTATCCCACCAGGAAGAAACTGCTAGCTGCGCGCACACACACACACACACACACACACACACAAGCACACACTCCCCTGACCAAGTGAAAGCTGTTTCCCTTACTTTGAATTTATCTGCATCTTTCTAGCTCTCATTTGTTCCAATGCAACCCAACCCAATGTGATGTTATTACACTAAAGGGTCTTTCCTAGAGCCTCTCAGTCAGCATTTTGCTTCACAACAGGTTATATTTCACAAATGCAAATATAAGTAATGTGTGCAGAAAGATTACAATGCACCCTACAGGTACCATCTGGAGTCTGTTCTGCTTAGCTTTCCAACAAAGGCCGAGGTATTCTAAGACATTTCACTGCAGTCCAACCTGCTACCTAGAAACCAGGCTGCCTAATTTCACTTGTCACCAATAACTCAGGTTTAGGAGTCAGAGCACTGCAAGCAGTTTAGAGTGAGGGGAGGGGGGCAGTCTAAATGCAATTCATTTTCCTTTCTGGGCTGACTCTCCAGCCAAGCATTAGGGAGCACTTGTTTTTCACTTTGATTATATTCCCTTACCATTCCAGGGTCTTCAGCTCCTCCCATCCCTTCTCTGTGCCCTGCCGCCCCCCCCCCCGTTTTACATATGCATACACACACACACACACACACACACACACACACACACACGAAAATCTCACACACACACACACACACACACACACACACACGAAAATCTACACCTAAGATTCCAAGGACTTTCAAAATGTACTCACTGATAGGAACCAAGTGCTGCTTATAATGGGTTTTTTGTTGTTGTTGATGTTGTTGTTGTTGTTGTTGTTATTTTTACTATAATAGAAAACAGAGAAGAGAATTAAAGACAGATAGAGCTTATAATAAGGACAAATCCCTACGTAGCTGCTGAGACTTGACGACTGAAAATCTCCTAAGAGGCCTGGCAGCCTCCATGGGACTCATCTCAAAGGTTTGATGCATTAGGGTCCTGAGTTATTGGCAGCATCTCCTGAAAATAATGAAGGATCCAAGAATGCAGATTGTGCTATTCACTGGGTCTGCTTTCTAGAAGTATATCCAATCCTAACCTATCCTCTAATGGTAACGTTGGGGAGCTATTTCATAGACATTAGTGTTGCAGTGAACAGTGAAGAGGCTCCCGTCTGAATAATGTCAGATCAAAATTGTGTTGCTGCTTCACCTCAACACACAGTCTCCCACTCCAGGCAAAATGATAGTGGCACAACTCTGCTTTGCGTTGAGATAGGAAAGAATCTGCATGATTTTTTCAAGGATGACAGAAACATCCAGAATACGTCAGGACACAAGTATCTCACTGAAGACAGAGTGCATAGGATTAAGACAAAGTCTACGGAGAAATCAGAAGAATCATTGATTTGGGAAGGTTTCAAGCAGGTAGGAGCAAGAGGCAAGGCTTTAAATAGCTACTGCTGGCTATAAAAATAAGTGAACTGTAAATTCTTCTGACTGGAGGTTTCCTAAAACAGCAGAAATAGAAGTATTCCTAAAACCCTAATACAGGGAAAGTCACTCAAAGAAATACTTCTTAAGGGAATTGATGCATTAAGAGGAAGCATTTGCAGACTAAAAGCCACATAATACACAGGGGTTGCATCCTGACAGGATACTTGTTAAAAGAATCCATTTGCGGCTCCAATATTGAGGGTCAGTAATTTCTCAGAAAAAGGTTAATGGAAACAAAACAGAATTCAGGGCGCATTCTCCCAATCAGTGTGCAGAAGTATAAGCAAAAGTACACCCTTAGCATACCCTCAGGCTATAGAAAGCAAAATTATTGCAACATTCTATTTTGTAGAATGTGCAATCAATACCATGAAGAAGAGAGGGAGGCCAGATGTAGGGGGACACTTGTGTGTGTGATTAGGCAGGTGGACAAAATCACCCTGTCACTTCCAGAGAGGCTGCAGTGATGCCCTTTTTGAAGGCAGAGAGAACGAATGTGAATAAACCAAGTGGTGACTGGATGGAGCTAAAGAAACTTTCTCAAACCAGCTTCCAGCCCCAGAAGCTACTCCAAAAAATTTATAAACATGTCACAGATGAACAGAGATTAGGGAAAGCTGATGGAGAATGAAGCCATGAAACCTAATGGCTGTGGTCCATATCTTCCCTCCTGGAAAGAAAGGGAAACGTGATCTGAGCCACAGTATTCTAGAAAGGTTGGGATGGGGGAGTCTGGCTTGGCTTTCATGGTATAAAGCAGCAGTGTTCTTCTCTGGAACATCACAAACAATGAAAGTACCAACAGAACAAGAGAAGGATCAAGCTAGAGAAGATGCGAAGAGAGTCTAGAATCACCAACAGGACACAGGAACAATGAACATAGAGGTTTGGAACAGGATGAATAAGCAAATATGAGGCTAGAGGGAACCCTTCCAGAAGGGGATATCAAAGTTAAGCCGTGTCCAAGGACTTTTGAAAAAGACACCACTGCATTCAAGAGGCCATATGGATATCCACACAAGTCAGCCACAGCAGATAATCTGTGTCCTTTGGCTAAGGGTGGTGCAGGTGCAGGCTGACCATGCATGGCTTTCACCACCTGCCAGGCTCAGGGCCAAGTGTTCTGCATGCAACATGTTATTCAGTCTTCCCAGCAGTCTCCCATCCTCACCAAACCCCTCAGTCAGAGAAATAACATCCACAGAGAATTGATGGATTCTGAATTGTATCCTTCTGTTAAACTAAACAATCAGAAAGCTACACTACAAGGGATGTTTTGGGATACATGGTGCTCACCCTCCACCTTCCACCTCAAATTCCTTTAATTAAATCATGCTGTGGGACTACCCACCAGCTGACACTGTAAGCAGTAGTCCTGTGAAAAATATCACTGGGTTAATGTAAGGGTATTACCTATTGGATTACACAGTATCCCCTTCATGAGTCCCCAAGAAACACAACTCCTGACCTTAGTATTAAGGATTATTATAGTTTCCCTAGCACAGGGCATGCTTTTACTTTATAGACACTGGGCCATGCAACTAATCCTGTTTGCTGACTTGCATGGGCTGCTAGGAAGCTCCAGGCCAGATTTGTGGCTCAACTCAAGGCATGCTATTCCTCTAACTTCATTCCATTCTTTCTTGCTCCACTTTTCAAATATTTATGCTTATCTTTTTATCCTATAAAATTATATACATTTTTTAAAACCCAGTTTGTACAAGATCGGGTATAAACACATACATACATACATACATACATACATACATACATACTATATACATTCACGTGTACAGATCTAAAAGTGCTATGGCCAAATTGCAAAAACAGTGCAAGTACTATGAGGTTCATGTACATATAATTGAAATTAGAGAAAATCCTGTCCCCTGCTAAAAGTATTTCTTATTAAAATTTATAAGTAACCCAGTTCTCCTGCTTCACATTTTTATTGAGCAAATCCATTTTCAACTTGCCAGAAACCTGAATTTCTTTAGTCATCATAGAGGAGCCAAGCCTTCTGATTTATATGGAACAATCTCTCCATCTATTGGCACAATTTAATATTGCAGATGATATCTTGAAATCAAACGTTCCCTTATTACTTTATGTAGATTTTGTTTCCTTCATTAAGTCTCTCAAAAAGTTTCCACTGTCAATAATTAAATTCATCTCCCCTGCATTAAGCTCTTTGCCTGCCGGAATTAATAAACCTATAGAAATTAAAATCACAGCATTATCACTGAGCTGAGAGGCTTCCTGGATCACAATCTTCAACTCCTAAAGGAGGTCAGGCCAAATTTTCCAAAATAAGATATAAAAGAATGAAGAAGTATTATGCATATATTTAATATAAACCATTTTAGGATGTGATCATCATTTTAAAGTCATGTTTAACGGTTGAGTGAAAGGTTGGACATGCCAACATTTTAATCCTCATTTGGAATAGCTCATAAGAGACCAAACATATGGGCATCCAAATGTGCCGATCAGATTTAAAAGTCTGTATCATAGACTGATATTGACTTGAGACAGAACCAGTCTCACCATTCCTCGCCCACCAGCGAATACCTACCTTTGAGTAAATCCCTTCACCTGACAAGGCAATCCCACTCGTTAACAAAATACATCACCCTTGAAGTGTTTTTAAAGCATAAAATGTTCTCAAAAGTCTCTGTGATATTGCAATCTCTCTATGACTCTATATATCTGCAGTGAATTTATTTTTATGTACATCTCTCGTATTACTACCCTACAGATCTAAGCTTAAAACCCAGTCTTCCACTTATACAAAGCATGTAGCCTTGAGTTAGTTTAACCTCCATAACCTTCTTTCCTTATGTATATGCGAATATAATACTAATTACCTTATGGTGAGGATTAAAAAAGATAATTTAAAAAAATATATGTGGCATTCAGCAGACACTAAATAAATGATAGATTTTAGTAGTTGTTGCAGGGAGAAGAAAGGGCTTTGTCACATTTTTCCCCTAAGTCCCTTAACAATTCAGTACTTTTCAAATTGAATCTCTGGCCTGAAGAAACAACTTTAAGAGGATCTGAAAGCAGAGAGGTTCACCAACAGCAAGAAATAAGGGCCTTAATGAAAACTCTGAAGGAAGGAAGAAGCAAATGGAAGCAGAATGAAAAATAAGAGCAGAAATCAGTAAAACAGCACACAGGAAATCAATAGAGAAAATCAGCAAAACCCAAAGTTGGCTCTTGGAAAAAAATTCAAAAAAATTGATAAGTCTCTAGCCAAGGTAACTAAGCAAAAAACGAGAGAAGACACAAATTACTAATATCAGAAATGGAAGACGGGACATCACTCTAGATCTCACAGAAATTGAAAAGAGGTCTCACAGACCTAAATGTAAAATCAAAACTATAAAACTCCTAAAAGATAACATAGGAGAAAACCTAGATGCCCTTAGGGATGGCAATGATTTTTAAAATACAAAACCAAAGACTTGCTCAATGAAATTAAGAATTGATAAACTGGACTTGATTAAAATTAAAAACTTCTGTTCTGTAAAAGACAATCTCAAGAGAATGAGAATACACACCACAAACTAGGAGAAAATATTTGCAAAAGACACAATTTATAGAGGTCTTGTTATTCAAAATATACAAAGAACACTTAAAACTCAATGATAAAACTCAATAAACAATCTGATTAAAAATGAGCAAGACCTAAGAGACACTTCACCAAAGAAGAAATACAAATTGACAAGTAAGCACAGGAAAGATGTTCAATATCATATGTTATTGGGGAAATGCACATTTGCACAACAATGAGATAACAATACTTATCTATTAAAATGACTAAAAGCCAGAACAGTGACAACACCAAATGCTGGAGAGGATATGGAGCGAGAGGAATTCTCATTCATTACTGATGGGAATGCAAAATAGTACAGCCACTTTGGAAGACAGTTTGCAATTTCTTACAAAACTAAATATATATTCTTTCACAAAATCTAGTAGCTGCACTGCTTGGTGTTTACCCAAATGAAATGAAAACTTATGTCCACACAAAAACCTGCATACAGATGTTTAAAGCAGCTTTATTCATAACTAACTGCCAAAACTTAGAAGCAACCAACTTGTCCTTCAATAGGAGAATGATGAATTAAACTGTGGTACATCCAGACAGTGGAATACTACTCAGCACTAAAAGGAAAAGAGCTACCAAGCCATGAAATGACATGGAGGAAACTTAAATGCATATTACTTCATGAAAGAAGCTGATCTCAAAAGGCTGTATGATTTCAAATACATAGCATTCACAGAAAGGCAAAACTCTGGACACAGTTAAAGAATCAGTGGTTGCCAGGGATTAGGGGAGAGAGAGTGATGAATAGGCATAGCACAGAAAACTTTTCATTTGCCTTTGCATATAAATTTTAGAATCGGCTTATTAATTTGTACAAAAAAAAAAATCCTGCTGGATTTTATTGGTTTTGCATTGGATCTCTAGTTCAATTTGAATAGAATTGACATTTTAACAAGTATGAGATTTCAAATCCTTGAACATAGTATTGTTGCCCATTTATTCAGCTCTTTCCTTGATTATATTCATCAGTGTTTGGTAGTTTTAGCATATAGATCCTATCCATATTTTTTGAGATTTATACCTACATTTTGTATAATTTTTGTGCTATTGCATATAGTACTCATCTTTAATTTCAACTTCCAATTGTTCATTGTTAATACATAAAAATGTAATTGAATTTTATATATTTACCTTCTATTCTAAAATCCTGCTAAACTGGGGTGCCTGGGTAGCTCAGTCAGTTGAATGTTCGACTCTTGATTTCAGGCCAGGTCATGATCCCAGGGTCATGGGATCAAATACTCTGTCAGGCTCCATGCTGAGCATGCAGCCTGCCTAAGATTCTCTCTCTCCCTCTGCCCCTCTCCCCCACTCATGCACTTTCTCTCTAAATAAAATATTTAAAATAACAATAATAATAAAAATACAATCCTGCTAAACTTATTAGTTCTAGTAATCTTTTTGCAGACTCTTTGAGATTTTCTATATGGTTGTTCATATCAGCTGCAAACAGATTATAGTTTTATTTAACTTTCCAGTTTGTATGCCCTTTATCTTTTTGGACCCAGAACAAAACTGAATGGAAGTAATGACAGGGGACACTCTTGCCTTTTTTCTGACCTTACAGGGAAAGCATTCAGTCTTTCACCATTAAGTGTGATGTTTCACTTAGTATAATATTTCAAGATTTGTCCATGGTGTAGCATGTATCAGTATTTCATTCTCCAAACAAGTGGATTTATGGATTGGAAGAATCGACATTGTTAAAATAGCCATATTACTGAAAGTGATCTATGAACTCAATGTAATCCCTACCAAAATTCCAATGGCATTTTTCACAGAAATAGAAAAAGCAATCTTAAAATTCATATGGAACCACACAAAAAAACTCCAAATAGCCAAAGCAGTCTTGAAAAAGAACAACAATGTTGGCAGTATTACACTTCCTCATTTGAAACTACATTACAAAGCTAGAGTAATAATAACAGCATAGTACTAGCTAATCTGACACTTTAAAAATATCAGATTTTCAGCTTTTGCCCTTATCTCCTTAACAACATATAATGACTATCTCAGTGCTTTATACTTTCAGACCATCCATGCCAGCAATTTTTTTTTTCTTTCCTGCTACTGAAATGTGTGGCACCCGGTTTCAACTATAATTTTGATCAAGGCTAAATCAGGAATATTTTGGTCTTATATTTACAAATTAATATTCAAGAATATACACTTTTAATGAGTATCAATTTCTCCCATTAAGTTAACAAAAAAAAAAATTATTGGTAGTATCCAGCATTGTGATGGATCCCAAAAGACAGTTATTCTGTCTCAGCCAGTGGAAATTTGACCTAATACAAGTTCTCTAAAGAATGATTTGGGGGCACCTGGGTGGCTCAGTCGGTTAAGCATCCGACTTCATTCAGCTCAGGTCAGGATCTCCCGGTCCGTGAGTTCGAGCCCCGCATCGGGCTCTGTGCTGACAGCTCAGAGCCTGGAGCCTGCTTCCGATTCTGTGTCTCCCTCTCTCTCTCTGACCCTCCCCCGTTCATGCTCTGTCTCTCTCTGTCTCAAAAATAAATAAACGTTAAAAAAATATTTAAAAAAAAAGAATGATTTGGGAACATATTTTAAAAGTTTTCAAAGTGTGCAAACCTTCAACCCAGCAATTCTTCTTATAGGAATTTGTGCTAAGAAAATAATTAGATATTTAGTCAACATTTTATGCATAAAAATGTTCATCTGTTCATAAGGGAAAATAAGAAATTTTTTAAATCGCTAAACATGGGAAATGGTCAAGGGTTAAATAAAATACAATCTATTTGTGTGCTATAATATTATGCAATACAAAAATCATGCTTTCAATTCAGTTTCAATGACCTGAGAAAAGTTTCTAATGTTATGTTTTGAAAAAAAAAATGCAACATATAAAAAACAGCTACTATGCACTCCCTACTTATTGAGGTAAGCCGGAGACTGATAAAATGAAACATATTAACAGTGATAACTCATCATGGGTGATAGGATTACAGGCAGTTTTTAATGGAGTGTGTGTGTTTGTGTGTGTGTGTGTGTGTGTGTGTGTGTGTGTGTGTACGCACACATCTAAGTATATTTTCAAAGTTTTTGGCTGCGAACATGTTTTACTTTTATACAATGGTGAAAGTGATGTACAGAAGTGTTCTTAATTTGACCTCTGTTTAAACCACTTCTTTATTTTACTGCACAGCGATAAATGTCTCCTTCAATAATACCTCATTTTGTTTTCTCCAAAAGTTGCAAAAACAACTTAGATAATGAGCAGTTTATTTGCAGTAATAATGTATTGGCACTACTTAGGGAACTAGTTCACAGAACTTTTCCCTATGGCAAAACAAAAATGTCATACACAGAGGTATTACAGTGTTTATGCTAACTCTGGCATTTTATACGCTTGAGCTCATTATTATTCTCATTAATTTTGTGATTGTTAATAGCACTGCTATTTATATGATGACTTAACCTTTACAAATTTATATCAAAGATTTCAAAATTCAATGGAGAATGTGTCTAGAATGTAAGAGGATGTATCTCTGAATGATTTTCCCCAGTGGGGAGCATATTTTGATCCTTAATGTATTTAAATAATTGGGACGCCTAACTACAGAAAAATTGAGAAACACTATTTTATCAGTAAAAGTATGAAAATTGGAAATGATTAACTGGCTTTCATAAAAATACGTATGAATGTCAAAAATACATATGAAATGAAAACAACCCAAGGGAGTATTTTCTACATGTTCCCTTTTGTGAAGGTGATTTTCAAATAAGCAAAGAATATGAACCTTTTAACAAAGAGGCCTTATTTTAAAGCAAAAGCTATCCTAGGGTTAAATCTGAGCAAGACAAACTGAAAAATTCAACAGGATAAAAATATGGAAGATCCTCTATTTTAATTGTTAGGAATGCAGTGAGGACCCCGCTGTTCACTTTTGCCAACAGATGGTTTAGGCAGTCTTGCAGTCATTTTATCCCTGGTCACAGAGTTGTTCTGTGTCAGCTGTGTTTCTGTACAGTTGTCAAGTGTTTTACAAGCATTGTTAAAGCCATTGTATATGATGAGCATAAAAGCAGTAGGAACCATTATATCTTCTATCTTTTTCTATACTTTAGAAGAGTTCATAAAGCATGATAATTACCTGTTGTTGAAAAGTAGAATCTGAAGGCAAAAATGTAAAGTCTAACAAAATACCAGATCTGTTGCTGAGCCCGTGGGGAAACAGGGCCTCCGTGGGAGAAATGCATAACGGGGCCTCCACACCTACAGACAGTTGACCAGCAGAGATTATAACCTTGCTGTCTCTCAGTTCCTCTCTTACTCTGCTCGCTGATGCTGGGCCAGGCTTCTCAAGCCACCTTTCAGGCTCGAAGTCAGGATGTATGGCTGGGGGCACCAGAGGGAGTCTGAGAGGCTGGAGGAGGAGGCTGGAAGGGACTGGCTCCTTCCTGCCTGTATCTGGGGGGCTTCCTGTTTGCTTGCAGTTCCCAGGAGACTGCGCTGCGATGCTTTCCACCCTGACAGCACCAGTACCTTCCCAAGTGGCAACCAAATACAGTTTTCAGTCTTCCCCATAGTTGCAAACTCCTATTTCCCATAGAAACATCAGAATCAGGGGCACCTGGGTGGCTCAGTCGGTTGAGCGTCATGATCTCACAGGTCATGATCTCACAGCTCGTGAGTTCGAGCCCCGTGTCGGGCTCTTTGCTGACAGCTCAGAGCCTGGAGCCTGCTTCAGATTCTGTGCCTCCCTCCCTGTCTGCCCCAACCTACTCACATTCTGTCTCCGTCTCTCTCAAAAATAAATAAACATTAAAAATAATAATAATAATAATAAAAGAAACATCAGAATCAGCTGGCTACCGCCTTCTTCAAGATCCGGGCCCTGTTTCAAACTCAGAACCACAGCACCAGGGAAGCAGCACCACCGCCACAGAGGTCTGAGTTGCCATTCCATGGGATCCCTCCTCAAAGTTTCCTCAGCCGTGGGCTAGTACAGGCTTCCAACATCTGCTGCCTTTTTGATTCCCTGAAGTTTTCTTTTTACCCTTTCAGCGATTTAATTAACCCCATACCTAGTGAACAGTTCTTTATATTAAATTCCATCGGTTGAAATAACTGATGTGGTTTGTTTCCACACTTGACCTCATCTTTGAGTCAGTTTGGGCTCTATAGCAAGTTACCATAGACTAAGCGGTTTAAACAACAAGCATTTAGCTCTCACAGTTCTAAAGCCTGGAAGTCCAAGATGAAGTCAGTCGGTCCTGAGGAGGACCTCCTTCTAGGCTGCAGTCTGCTGACACTGCATCCTCGAGTGACAGAGAGAGCTCAAGCTACCTCTCCAGCGCCACCCTCTCCAGTCACCTCCCAAAGGCCCACTTCCAACTACCATCACATTTGGTGGGGAGGCCAGGGGTCATCAAGATTTCAACATATGAATTTGGAAGGACACATTCAGTCCACTGCACACCCTAACTCACACAGTCAAGAGTTTGGCAATATGTAGAAAATTGACATGGACTCACCCTTTGACCCATCAATACCACGACTGGTTCTCCAAGCAAAAAGACATAGGGTCTAGGATTTTCTTTGAAGTGCTATTTGTAACAGCAAAGATTGGAAACAAAAATGTCTATCAATGGTACATGCACATAACAGAGTATTATAAAGTCATAAAAAGGAATGGGAAAAGTCTCCATATACTGCTACAGGGTCATTTCCATGAGAAGTGGTTAGGCAAAAAAAAAAAAAAAAAAAAAAAAAAAAAAATTTTGTTTTAAAAAACTATGGAGGAGAGGAGAGAGGCACCTGGCTGGCTCAGTCAGTTAAGCATCTGACTCTTGATTTCATGATTTCATGATTCGTGAGATCGAGCCCCATGTCAGGCTCTGAGCTGACAGCACTGAGCCTGCTTGGGATTCTCCTGCTCTTCCTCTCTCTCTGCCCCTCCCCAGTGCACATACTCTCCCTCTCCCTCTCCCTCTCTCTCTCTCAAAATAAATAAATAAACTTAAAAAAAAATGGGGAGAAAACATGCATAGGACACTTCTATTTACCTATAAAAGAAAAATATAAAAGCATATTCACCCATTTGCTTTTGTTAAATTAGGGACACCTGGGTGGCTCAGTTGGTTGGGTGACCAACTTCGGCTCAGGTCATGATCTCGCAGTTTGTGAGTTCGAGCCCTGCATGGGGCTCTGTGCTGACAGCTCAGAGCCTGGAGCCTGCTTCGGATTCTGTGTCTCCTCCTCTCTCTACCCCTCCCCTGCTCACAGTCTGTGTCTATCTCTCAATAATAAATAAACATTAAAAAAAAAAAGGAAAAAAAAAAGAATGTAGGGGCACCTGGGTGGCTCAGTCAGTTAACCATCTGACTTCAGCTCAGGTCATGATCTCACAGTTCATGAGTTCAAGCCCCGCATCTGCCTCTGTGCTGACTGCTCAGAGCCTGGAGCCTGATTCAGATTCTGCATCCACCTCTCTCTGTTCCTCCCCCACTCGTGCTCTGTCTCTGTCTCTCTCTCTCAAAAATAAACAAACATTGAAAAAAAATGTTTTTTAACAATGTAATAGACACCACTTACTCCCCCTCAGGTTTCTCTCAGGAATTTGACAAAAGACCTGACTTAAAACAAGTAGAACATAAAACGTATGACCCACAAGGAAAGGTATGGCCCCCTCATACAATGGAAACAAGCCAGTCAAAAAGAAATGACTAGGCAATAGAGTTACCTAGCCACTAAGGGTCAGATCTGAGAAGGAGGGAAGGAAAGGGACAGACCAAAACCCTGTAAAACAAAGTCCCTTGCTTATAGTCGTTGGCATTCACTTTGGAATGCCCCCTCTCTGTAAAGAGAGCTTTCCTACTATTCTTACTTTCTGATCTTACATTCTAATAAACTTTTGCCTGCTGCTCATTTTATTTTGTGTCCACCCTTTCATTCTTCGAAGCAGCAAGACAAGGAATCCCAGGCATTAAGGTAAAAAAAAATCCTCCAACGGTAGGAAAGAATAGGTTGAAGAAGATTGAGATAGAAGCTAGACTTCTCAAAATATACCTTGTTTTATAGATTTGACTTTGAAAGGTTCTGGTACCAATTCCAACATGGGTGTGTGTGTGTGTGTGTGTGTGTGTGTGTGTGTGTGTGGTAGTTGGGGAGGGGTTTCCCACACCATTAAGCAATTCTCAGACAGCACCTGGGTGTCCCACAACTTAACTCGATTCTGACACTAACAACCCGGAGATAGCATCAAATCTCACAGGTTAAGGGCTCAGTCCTACAACACTTCCCCCACCCCGCCCCCATTTCAGAGGCCAGTCACAAGTCCAGGTTGTGACCTGTGCTTCTGACTGACTGGTCATATGTACTGGAGGTTCCAACAACCCCCTTCTTAGATTCAATTAATTTGCCAGAGCACACAGAACTCAGAGAAACATTTTACTTTCTAGATCACCAATTGATTACAAAAGGATATAACTCAAGAAGACCCAGATGCAATAAAGCATAGAGCAAGGTATGGGGAAAGGGTGCAAAAGCTTCCATGCTCTCTCCAGATGCACCACTCTCCTCAAATCTCCACATGTTCACCGAGTCTGAAGCTCTCCAAACCCTGTCCTTTGGAGTGTGAGTTTTACAGAGGCTACATTACATAGACACTGCTGATTAAATCACTGGTGACAATTGATTCAACCTCCAGTCCCTCCCTTCCCGGGCCTGAAAGTTCCAACCCTAATCACATGGTTGGCTCCTCTGGCAACCAGCCCCCATCCTGAGATGCTTTCCAAAAGCTGCCTCGTTAATGTAACAAAAGACAACTTTATTGCTCTTATCATTCAGTAAATTCCAAGGGTTTTAGTTGCTCTGTGCCAAAACTGAACAAGGACCAAATGCATATTCCTCATCTCAAATCACAATATTACAACTTTGAAACAAAAAATAATTTGCATAATCATAAATCATACTCTTAACTAAAATTGACATTTTTTAATGATGTATTTTATAAACAAACAAAAACGCCATCCACTGAAAAGGCATTGTTTCTACAATGCCAACCCCACAGCCAGAAGCACCCATAGGGTGCAGATTATGTCTCTAAATACCATTTTCCAGTAACAGGTACAAGGTTCTAGATCTGAAACAGAAAATATACAAAGTGAATGAGGAATCTCCTATTATACCAGAAAGCAAGAAAGATATCAAACACAGCTAGGTTATGTCAAAAAGACTCAGGAGCCAACTTGAAGATATTCTATTAGAACATCTTCATTTCCAACCCCTAATGATTAATGAGTCTAGGAAATGATCATCAAGACCTACTAACATCATAAAAAACAAAAAAGAGAGACAACCAGATGTTACGTACTTCCTAATAAAAGTATACAATATCATCTATGAAGTATTCTTGTGCAAAACACACAAGCATAATGTAATCAAGCTTCAATATACATGTACCTATGTGCAGGAGATAGAAGAACATATTAAATGACACAGTGGAGATGCAATTAGCAAAATCCAGGTGGTAGAACACCACAGGACAATTATTTCAACAAACAAATTGCAAGAAGAAAAGAGAATGTGTAAATTAACAGAAAAGATAGCAGGTGAAACTTAAACAAACAAATTGTTTTTATAAGACAATTGGGGAAATATGAATACAGGTGGCATATTACATATTTTGGGATTATTTTACTGTTTACTATGTTAATATAATAATATTGTGGTTACATTTTTAAAACAATTTATGATTCAAGAATGAAATTGTATAAGGTCAGGTATTTGCTTCCAAATTATCAGGTGTGGGGAAGAATTGGGTGAGGATACAGTAAAAACAATATTGTCCAAGGGGTACCTGGATTGCTCAGTTGGTTGAACATCTGACTCTTGATTTTGGTTCAGCTAATGATCCCAGGGTCATGGGATCCAGCCTTGCATCAGGCTCCACACTCAGCGTGGAGCCTGCTTGAGATTCTCTCTCCCTCTCTCTCTCTCTCTCTCTGCCCCTCTCCCCCACTTGCATGCTATCTCTCTCTCTAAAATAAAAACACAAAACCAAAAAAAAAATCCAATATTGCCCAGGACTTTATAATTGTAGGGTCTGGGACATAGGTATATGGGGGTTCATTACATAATTCTTTTTACTTTTTCATATGTTTATATTCTCCATAATAAAAAGTCTACTTAAAATGCAAAATCATCTGAGTTAACATTTTCGGATGTAATTCTTTGATAACTTTTCCTATTACTTGCATTTTCATTTCTTCTAGAGTCAACTTTTGGTAGTTTATAAGTAATGCTGTGAACAAAAAAATTATTCATTAGCATTTTTCTTAGAGAATAAAATAAATAGATACATTCTTTAGAGTGTAAGACTATAGGCAAACCGGACTATGGGAAGAACAATCGTGCCCGATTAAAAAAAAAAAAAAAAAAGTTGAGGAATTTCTTGGTTACATCTGAAAGAAATGAGGGGAGAGAGAAGAAAGAGAGTAGGAATAGGAAGGAGAAAGGCAGCAGACGGTTATGCAAGGTGTGATTAAATCCAATGAACACAAATATAGTCTTGATAATAACATCGAACGTGCAGTGCAGTGAGCATTCACAATGTGCCACTTTTCTAAGCACGGTACACATATTAGCGCATTCAATTTTCATTACAACTCGATGAAGTAAGAATTGTTATTACCACTGCTTTCAAAATGAGGAAACTGAGGCCCAGAGAAGGTCAAGCTTTTCCCCACGTTGACAGAACTAGTAAACACTGGAGTCAGGATTAAAACCCAGAACGAAAGGCAATATGGCTACCGGGCCTGCACTCTTTAGCCATTATTCTTCAGGGCAGAGTTGAGAAAACTGCCCACAGGCCAAGCACAACCAGTAGCCTGTTTCTGTACCTTTTTTTTTCCCCCAGGGGGCTGCCCTGCTTAGGGCCCCCGCAGGCCGGCTGCAGGGGTGAGAGTGGCAGCCGCAGGTGCCCGCCGAGCCCTCCGCGCCTGGCCGGGGGCTCACCTGCGACAGGGAGACCATCCGCACGACCGCTGGTAGCCTTCGAAGCTCTAGGTGCCGGTAGGCCCTGGAAGCCAGAGGTTGCACCGCCCAGAAGGACCAGGAGGAAACCGCGGGAAGGTAGGCCCCGCCCTGTGCCGCCAGCCGCCCCGCCCACCGTAATCCGGCCCGGGGCGCAGGGCAGGTAACTCACAAATGAGGAGAGGGCGCTTCTCCGGCATCCAGCATCTCGTCTCCCAGGGCAGCCATGAGCACAGCCTCCCCCTCTCCCCGCCACATACATCTTGAGAGCTAAATGTTTTGGGGGTTTTAAAAGGTTGTAAGACAAGAAAAGAAGGATGAGAAGGAGTAGTGTATGTGTTCACAGAGACTAAAATATTTGCTATCTAACCCATTACAGAAAAACTGACCAATCCTTTCTGTGCTCTCAGCGGTTTCCGTGAGCACACATGGAAAGGGGGTTATATTGCCCCCTGTTAGATGTTGCTGGGAAAATAAGGACAGCCCCCGTGGATGCAGGAGTGTGGATACTTAGAAAACTATGAAGCAGCCACAAAATCTCAAAGCATGAGCAGGTTCTGGGATTGTCACAAGCAAACAGAAGTGGCATTTGAACGAAAGTCAACCAAAATCTCTGAGGGGGGGGACGGTACAACTGATATAGATTGTATATATATTGGCCAGAAACTTTCTCTTTATGAGTTTCAAAATTATTTGCATAGAATACTTTATGTATTGTATTAAATTATTTTAACATCTATATTTGTAGTTATGTATCTCAATAAGTATTTACACATTTTACCTCATTTGTTAATTTGTCAGAGATTAGTATATTTTATTTATTTTGGTGCAGTTCTCACAAGTAGTCAATTACATATATTAAATAATTCATTAATATTTTATGTTACTAATTTATATTTTCTTTAGTTCTTTTTCCTAATTTCTTTTTTTGTTTTAATAACTACAGAACTGAAGATTTATTTGCCACTATATAGAGCTTTAGTTACATTCAAAATATTTCGGGGGTGGGGGAGAGAGAGACTTGTGATGCTTTTTTAAAAATTATTATTAATGAGCATCTGGGTGGCTCATTCAGTTAAGTGTCCAACTCTTGATTTGGGCTCAGGTCATGATCTCACAGTTCATGAGCTCGAACTCCACATGGGGCTCTGTTGTGTCAGCACAGAGTCTGCTTGGGAATTCTCTCTCTCTCTCTCTCTTTCTCTCTCTCTCTCTCTCTCTTTCTCTCAAAATAAATAAGTAAACCTTAAAAAAATTATTATTAATGGAGCAATATTTTCTCAAAATAGCTCTTTAGAAGTATAAATAAAACAAATATACTAGACCATAAAACAAAGCAGATTCCAGCAATGATTTTAAAACAGATTATATTACAAATGAAATTCTATAATTGTATATATGTGCTGCAGAGTAATTGGGAATGGGAGGCAGATATAGAAGTAACAAGATCAGCCATGAGTCGATCATTGTTGAAGCCAAGTGATGTCTATATGGGGGCTCATTATACCAGTCTCTCTAATTTTGTAAATGGCTGACATTATTCATAATTTTAGATATTTAAAATAAAGCTTAAAAAGGGACTAGATAGAGAAGTTCCAAATTTCAAGCTTGGCAAAATTTGGGGCAGTTGCAAGACAAGTTTAACAAACTGATTTTTTTTCTCAATGTGAAAACAAAGCTACACAACTAAATTTGTGCCTGGTGATTTCAATCAAACATCAAAGCATCCCCCACTCCCCACAAAACAATATAGATACTGTCAGGGTCTGGGATTTTACTCCTACTTACAAGGTACTAAGATCCTGTTACCATTTTATAAATACTGGAAAAAGACACAAGACTCGTAAATCACAGAAGAGGACTTTATTACTCATGACACAACAAGCAGCATGAGCCTTATCCCAGATCCCATGGGGGTAACATAGAGGGGCCCAGAAGGATATAATACATACAATGAGTTTGTATTGCTAACAAGGAACACACTTGGGAATCTACTGTTTTTATAATAAGTGGTAAGAAAGCCTGTACTTTGAACCCACATGTACCTATGACCCAGCCTCAACAATTACAAATTTTTAGATGATATGGTTCACCTACACTCTCACTCAATTCTTCACACACACACCCAATAATTTAGAAGCAAACATATGACTTGATATAACTTCAACCCTCACAGTGTTCACTATAAACACAACCCAGAGAAATGACATTAGGAAAGAATAGTCAGGAAGGAACTTGAATTCTTGGCATACCTAGCAAAAATGTGCAGGGATGTGCAGGACCTGTGGAAGATTGTTTTCCCCATCAATCCACCTGTTGCCCCTACCTGTCTTGGCTTCTAGCAAACTGTCACAAAAGTATGTCACTCTGTTGGCCATTCTGATTACTTTAACCAACAGAGGCTAGAACTAAATTTCTCACACAAGGCTACTATCATCGGGACTCCAAACAACAAGATGAAATTAACCTCAAGTATTGACCTCAAATATGCCTTCCAGAGTCCTGGACCCAGGTGACTATCCCAGGGAAGACCAGAGGACTCTATTTCAGACAGTCAGGATGTAGTCTAGCCTAAGGCCCATCCATTATTCATTTCACTAACCTGCTGATCTTTGGTGTCATTGCCAATAATTACAGGAGGCAATAGATGAGCCAAAAAACAACCTCTATCCCTAATGGAGAGAGATTCCTTGGCCCATTTCTAGCCACATACAAGCATATAACCCAAGTAGGCACAGGTCACTCCTAACAGGATTTGTCATTAAACTTGATTTGGATCAACATTGCTACATTAGCTTGGTTAAGTCACACGGGCAGTGTCACTGAATGGTTGTAATTTCCTTTTCTATATGTGGCATATCCCTCTCAAGCATCAGAGAAGCATGTGATTTTGTAACAGAATGAAGTGAGGTTGTGCCAGTCCATGTGTTTGTACCTGTCTGCAGGGGCTCCATGTTGAGAGCTGCTATTGACGCACAGGCACAGCAGTATCATTTATGATCAGCCACATGCACAACCTGTCAACTGCATTTGCTGTTTGACTTGAGTGATGGTGTTCGATCTAGGCAACAAAGAGAATATTTATGGCCTCTTCCCTTGTATATCTGTAGTCTCAGATGTTCCTACCACAGGTGCCAGGGGTGTTTAATCCATCAGTCTATAGTCTTCCAAGGGGTGGACCAGATAACAGACCAGGCCACTAAATCATGGCTACTATCCCAAGAGTCAGTAAAAAATATGTTTCATCATAGGGAATATTGGCCAGAGTTATGAAAATGGCCTTGAGTTCTATGCAGTGAGTGAATAACAATGCCAATTTTCAGTATGGCATATACGGAGCAGCAGTTGAACAGCTCCAGCCTCCCCTCTCCCCTAACAGGTTTGAACTTAGCCAGACCATCATTGAACCAGGCCCCAGGATTAAGGTGCACCTCTGTGAACTAAGGACACCATTGAGCCAGTGGCTTTACTTCAGGTGGTATCATGTGAGTATAGTTTCCCCAAAGCAACAGCTACCACTTTTTCATATAAACTGAGATGCTGCTAGGGCCAGGCTACTTGGTCCTTAAATACCCAATTTCCAAGTGCGGAAAAACTTTCCAATTTGACAAGTGAGATATATTCGGCCTTTTCCTTATTGGTTGTCAAGCGTGAGTTAACCCACCCAAAATGGAGACCTCAGGCTGCAGAGTCACAGGTCTTTATAGGTCTTTTTTTTTTCTTTTTTTTAAATATAATTTATTGTCAAATTGGCTTACATACAACACCCAGTGCTCATTCAGTTTCTCAAGATCCACATATGAGTGAAAACATACGACATCTGTCCTTCTCTGACTTATTTCACTCAGCATAATACCTTCCAGTTCCTTCCACATTGCTGCAAGCAGCAGGATTTCATTCTTTCTCGTTGCCAAGTAGTATTCCACTGTATATATAAACCACAATTTCTTTATCCATTCATCAGCTGATGGACATTTAGGCTCTTTCCATAATTTGGCTATTGTTGAAAGAGCTTCTATAAACACTGGGGTACACATGCCCCTATGCATCAGCACTCCTGTATCCCTCGGGTAAATTCCCAGCAGTGCTATTACTGGGTCGTAGGTAGTTCTGTTTTTAATTTTTTTGAGGCCCCTCCACACTTTTTTCCAGAGCAGCTACACCAGTTTGCATTCCCACCAACAGTGCAGGAGGGTTCCTGTTTCTTTTTCGACAAGAGCTCGGCAACAGGTCAACAGCTGCATCTGCTTCCCAAACCCCAGCTTTTTTAAAAGAGGTGCACTTGGTGCCTGGGTCGGCAGGTGGCGATGTTGTACTAGGGAATTGCTTTTCTGACTTGTGCAATAGCGGTCTAAAGCTGTGATTTCCTTTTCTTCTCAGATTTTATATTCTTTTTGCTAGACCGCCAGTAAGAAGACAGAGATTACCTCTCTACCACAGTCTTCGAATAGAAGAATCCCTTCTGGACTTCATAAGTATTCACAATGCAAGCACGTACAACATAAATATCAGTTATACGTTCAGCAATGAAAGACAGTAGTACATTGAATCAGCCCAAAAAGCCCGCCCTACCAGGTCACTTTAATTTTCCTTCTTCACAGAAAAAGTTGCCCAAACCCCATCAGTTGATTTTTGGATGCTCCCCCCACCCCCAGCCCCCAGTAAGGATCCCAATCTTGGCAGTACTAATGTTTTGGGTAGGATCATTGTTTGGGGAAGGCATCCTGTGCACTGTAGGATATTTACGGCATCCCTGCTCCTATCCACTAAATGCCAGTAGAACACACCCTTCCCTCTTTTAGTCGTGACAATCAAAGATATCTCTAGACATTGTCAAATGTCTTAGGGTCGGAAGGGGGGACTAAATCACCCTGGCTGAGGACCACTACACTATGGGAACATGGACCAATGGATTAAGAAGCCTAATAGGCATATAAAGGGAAGTCCAGAAGGTATAAGGGGATGCAGATGGGAGAGGAGGAAGACAGGCTTTGGAGGATGGCTTTTTTTTAAATCCTTGGTCTCCTCAAGACAGGCTTGGTACCAGTTTCCTTGCTCATATTATGCAGCTTCCTCCACAGTCCTCAGTGCCTTCAGCTACCCTTGCATCCAGCACCCCAACCCCCTCCACTAACTGAGCAGAATTGTAACCTGGGCAATTATGCACAACAGAGCTAAAAATATTTGAGCTTCCCCCTTCTTGAAGTTCCCCAAGCATACTCAGCTTTTTCCTGAAAGCAGCTGAAGTTGGGAAATGGGGGAGGGGAAGGGTCAGGAGGTGCAGAGGCACAGAGCAATTCATTGTCCATAAACAAGGCCTTGCATCAACTTCCAGTTTCAAGCCTACAGCTTGGGCTCATCCAAATCAACACTTGTTTTTGATCCACTTAAGTTTCTATCTCCATATTGTTGACAGCATTTATTTAAACTTTGGGGATTCCTTGACTCAGCAGCTACAGCCACTTTTGGCCACCCCACTGTCATATAACATCCCTTTCTCATTCTACTCTCGAGGAGAGTGAGCACAACCAAAACATCGTTTGGGTAAATTGTTTCAAGCCTGTTTCTTATCACTTAGCTTCTAAATATACATTAACAGGACGTCAGTGGAGGACACTTACTGTGCCCCTTGATCACCACTTGGGTAAAAGCATTTGCTACTAGATCCTGGAAGTCCTCTCTTGCCCACTAACATAACCCATAGGGTCTTCCAGAAAGGATTGTCTCTGCCAGCATTCCATCACGTCACCAAAAGTGTCAGCAACTAAGATTTTACCGTACACAAGCTAATAAATAAGCCTCTTACTGTTGCATGGATGTTGGCAGAAGACACAAGATTCTTGGGTCAGAGATAAAGTATTTTATTACTCATACACAGCAAGTAGCATGAAAATAATGTCACATTGGTTCCCTGTGGGGACAACAGGTAGAGGGCCCAGGTGGATGCTATGCATACAGTGAGTCTGCTTTGTAGCTTAGGAAAAATGAGTTTGGGGAATGCACTGCTTTTATAGTGACTATAAGACGGGTCAAAAAGAAATACCCCGAATGAAGGACAAAGTGACTAATGGGTGGAAAAGAATGAAGAGAGCACAAGGGCATAGGGGCTGTAATAAGATTTTTAAATAGTAGTTAATCTAACCCATGAAAGCAGTCTCCTCATAAACTGGAAACAGAAATGAGCCCATCTAGTGACAAATATGCTGTTTTTCTAACTCTCATTTGTTGATGTTACCAAACCATTTTCTTGGGGAAAAAAAAAAATCAAGTCAGGAGCAGCAGCCTCAGAACAATGACATTACTGCCCCCAACTTCCAATATTTCCTTCCCCCAGGATAAGGAGCATCTTTACCGATGTGTACCTAAACTACAGGGCTGCATCAGGGGTTTTTTATACTATGATTAGGGAGAAGAAGCCCTGAAAATAAGTGAATAAGGAATTCTAGACGGTGATAGACCAAAGTTCTCTTCTAGAACATTGATGTTCCTCTTCTTTTCTGCAGAGAATAAATGATTTATAGCCTCAGAATATCCCATGATTTCACTTAAATAAAATTCTACATCATTGCATCGAGGTTAAAAGCACCAGCTCTGGAGTTATATCACCCTTAGTTCAAACCCCAGCATCACCATTTGCCAGTTGAAGTGTTAGAATCATCCTGAATCTCACTTTCCTTATCTGTGGAATGGTAAGAATGTCACCAGCCTCAAAGGGTTGTTGTGAAGATTCAATGGGACATTTGATCACGTTTGGCTTTTATCACTATTTAGGTTGGGCGGGGGGTGGCAGTGTTAACTGTAAAACAGATGGCCAGCGGGTCTGGGGAAAGCAGCTCAAGGATTCAGGCACTTGGGTGGTAAGAAAAGAAGCACAAACATTAAGTACAGGAGAGGCATGGAAGGGGGTACCAGTTGGATACTTGGGAGGGAGGGCGAAGATGAAGTTAAGCACTGACTTTCCTTATTATCAATATATAGCATTTTTTAAAGGAACAGAAAACATTTATTTCAAACTTCCTCTAGTATGAGGAAGACACATTCAGCAATGAACGTAGGTATTCTAGAGTCCCCTCAAGCATTTCAGGAAGGACCACCTTATGCTTCACTCATTGCCAGATGTTCCCCTCTGCACTGTGCTAGAGAACACTGAACAGAGTGTAATGGAGGAGGGGGGCAGAAAGAAAGTGACAGTAAGAAAGAGTCAAGAAACTCATACTGAGCACCTGCCATGTGCCAGGTTCCAGGTTAGGGGTGATGAACAAAGTGACGTGGTCTCGCCCTATGGAGCATGTATCTCCAGGTAGCAGCTCCCTGGTGCCAATCTGTGGGCCTGCTGGAGCTACATCACCTGTAGAATTTAAATTCCTCAGACTCTGAGCACAGATCCTACCCCTCACCTAATTAATCAGACATTCTAGGAGGTGGGGGACACCAGAAGCAGTATTCTTAATAGGTGCTCTCTGTGATTCCAAGAAATACTCAGTTTGGAACCACCACTAGTGTTTCTCAAAAGGTGGTCAGACTGTCAAACTCAGTCTCTCCAGGAGAACAGCATATAAATGTGCTCTCAGACCGCCTTTCTCTGACACCATTTCTTTTTTCTTAAATAATATGTGTGCAAGGGGCACCTGGGTGGCTCAGTCGGTTGAGCATCCGAGTTCGGCTCAGGTCATGATCTCATAGTTCATGAGTTCAAGCCCCACGTTGGGCTCTGTGCTGACAGCTCAGAGGCTGGAGTCTGCTTCGGATTCTGTGTCTCCCTCTCTCTGCCCCTTCCCTGCTCACGCTCTGTCTCTCTGTCTCTCAAAAAATGAATAAACGTTAAAAAAAATTTTTTTAAATAATATGTGTGTGAGTGCATTATAAATTGGAAAGCGTGATACAAAGTTAATTGGGTACAGTTTTTAGGACCTTTCTATACCAAGGAAGTCCAGTTTATACAAGTAACTGAAGTCAGTGTGAACTACAATAAGGCATTCCTCGGAGCATAACAGGTCTCTGACCACATCTTCATGGTTCTACTTATAGTAGCAGAAACTTCTGGCAGTGAGGCTACTAGAATAGTGCAGTCACCTCAACTGAAGGTCCTTCTGCCACTGGCCCCTGGAGTGATCTGCGGTGCCTGAGCAGCTCCACAGCTGGCTGGCTGGCTTCCTCTCACAAGGTCCATAAGGTTTATACATTCCTCTAGACCTCTCGCAGAGTCTTTTGTACCATGGCAGAAATGTTTATCAGGTGGGCCCTGTATAAGCATAGTAATATGGTTCTAAAGCCCTTAAATGTTTAGCTTTTGCAACACACCATAAGACCCAAATTCAAGATGTGAGATTCAGAGTGAGGAAGAAACTGGATGGGAAGGAGGGGATAGACTGATGGTTAGAAAAGATGACGAATTCTCATTTTAGATGTGAAGAATGGCAGGTGTCTTTGGAATATCCAGGTATGAGACTCCACAAGTGGCTGGAAATAAAGCATGTGGAGACCTGAAGAGAGTTAAGAACAGTGACAGAGACCTAGCAGGCTTCAGCTACAGGTGACAGGGAGTCTGCACAGAGAAAAGAAATGAAGAAAAGCTCATCAGCCTATGGAATCACATGTAAAGGGAGAGGAGAAAAAGTATAGTGAAAGAGCCTAAGAAAGAGAGATCAAAGACTGAGAGGTGATGAGAGCAGAGGGCTCTAAAGCCAAAAGGAGGTTAAAATTTCAAGGAAAGACTAGTCACCAGTGTTGAGTAACACAGAGCAGTCAGTGAGGACAAGAACAGAGGGCAGGCCAGTGGATTTGCAATCTGCATGTCACTGGTGACTTTCTAGAGGGGAACAAAGCTGAGTGATGTGGGTACTACAGGTTTCTCATGCTTTCTCAAAGTAGAGTGTTCCTATGAAACCAAAATGGCAGAAAGCAAAGAAGCAATTACCATTAATTTCTGTGGAAAAGTTTTTCAGCACTCCCAGACCCAAAATACAGCTTCTCTTAGGCTTTTCCAATACCTTAGGAAACATCTTACTAATGAATGCACCAAATAAATCCAGATACAAGCACAGATGCTCACAGACACAGTCCAAAGCTACAGCGGCTTGATGCTGAGGTGCTGAGCGTAGTTCGCAGGCAAGGAGCTTGATGGGGCCCCTCTCATCTGGAACAGCTTGCTGCAAAATAAACACTGAATGTTATTTTCACTTTTCATCTTTTTTGTAACAGCAAAAATCCTCTTCAGATTTCTTTCAGTTAGCGAAAACAGGTACTAAGGTAGGTCTTTCATAAAATCAAAGTGGCAGAACACCAACTCTTAAATGTGTTTCCTTCATGGTTTTGACCAGTGTTTATTAATAAATTCCAGTTCCCTTTAGAGTTTTGATTTCATTATTTTCTGCCAAGGATTATCAGTTATTGTGTTATATGCCTGTTATCATTGAACATTATCACCTAACTTCCAAAGGAATTCTATTATTATTATTTTTCAGAGTTTGTGGTGAACCTCTGGCATGGGATAGACACTCAAGGAAAATTTGTTCAAAGAATGTGCAAAGGAAGAATGAATGAATGTGAATTTAGAAAGTGTGTGGAAAGAAAGTCTTTTCCCATATTGGAAATATAGTAAATATCTCATTTTTCAAAGTTAAATACAACCCTTTATATTTAAAAACTAGATATAATTAAGGATAGCTTGTACCCTAGAATAGTATAATGAGAAAAGTATGGACTTGGGAAACAGACAGGCATGAGGACTGAATCCCAGCTATAGCATTTCGTATCTGCAAAATGGGGTAATATTTTTCACTTCACAGGACAGATGGCAGAGTTGATTAAGATATTGAAAGATCCAATCATACGGCCCTACACAGAGGAACAGAATCGTAACTAACTGGTACCAATGGGAATTAGTATTAGCTATTAGCTATTCATCTTATAAGCTGTTTATTCAGATACTCAATATAGAAAACTACAGTAGTTTTCCATATAAATCGGCAGGAAAACCTCACCACCTTGGATCTAGAAAGATTGAATCACTTCTTTCTAGTCAGCTTTGCTAGAGAGGGTGCAACTCGAATCACCCAACAAAAGCAGGTCTGGTGAAGAAGGTCCATTCAGCGTCAACTCTCGGCCATTTCTCTCATTTCTAACCGGTGAACAGCCTGCATTATAAATCGTTGTCACACGTTAAAAAAAATTTTTTTTTACACCAGAAACTGCATTCATAACCATGGAAACGTCGAAGTCCTATTATATTTCAGCGTGGTTCCGAGGCCCACTTGGCACGCTTTGCAAGGAATTAAGGCGGGAGTAGAGGTCGGGGGTGGGCACAAGGGGGTGAGAGGGGCGTGGCGGTGGGGACAGGGGCCAAGTGACCACACGTACTGGAGCAGCTGAAGAACGAAAACTCTCCCTTTATGGCCAAATCACTTTTTAAAGCAAAATAGAAAAACAACTACATTTCTTCCCCACCCCTTCCTGGCGCGAGCCGGACAGTCACACCCTATACCTCAAAGCGAGCGAAAGTCACTCTGCTCCCAGGACGGGGCCCGCCGAAGTGGTACGGGCCCGAGCACGCGTCCGCCTGCTTCCTGCGGCTGGGCCCTTAGCCTCCGCCCCCTCCCGCCAGGGGCGAAGTCTCTCCAGCCGGGCGGGGCGGGGCAGCCGGGAGAGACTCCGCCCCACCTCTCGGGCCGCTACCCCGCCGCGCCCGGGCCCCGCGCCCCCCGCCCCGCCCCTGCTCCGCCCATCAGCGGGTGGCCCCGGGGGACGCAGGGGGAGGGGCGCGGAGGTGGCTGCCCCTAGATCCACGCAGCGCTCGGGAGCGTGCCCCGCACTTGACGCCTGCCCACGCTCAGATCCCGGCCGTGCACTTAGCGGTGAGTACCGGCCCGGAGGGACGGATGTCCCGGGGAAGGAGCGCCGGCCCCCCTCTTCCCGGAGGCAGACGGCGCGAGCCTCTTCCGAGGCGCGTGGAGCGGCCACGGGCTGGGTAGAGGCCGGGGAAGGCCCGGGGGAGAATCGGGGACGGACTGGCTCCTGGGGACTGACCTCTCCGCCTTGTCTGCAGCCTGTGCCGCGCGGGGGACAGGGTTCAGGGACTGGAAATGGCTCTCCTCGTCTCTCTGCCTCGGCTGTGCACGCCGCCGGAGAGTCCTCACAGAGGTTGTGCGGGCCTCGCTGGGAGTCCTCATCCAGGCTCTAAGGCCGGCCGAACTGGAGAATCCTCACCCCAAGGAGGGTGTGCGTTCCTCAATGGGGAGTCCTAACCCCAAGAAGGGTGTGCGGGTCTCACCAGAGAGTTCTCACCGCGCCCGGGCTTGCAGGATAGGGAAATCCACAGCTGGCAGATTGGGGAATCCACACCAAGTAATAAGGGGAAAATGGGGTGAGATGGAAGGGTTCGGCACAGAGCCTGCCCTAATGAATTCAGAGATCCAGGAAGGAGAATGGGCTGCCTTTCTTAATTCAGCCAGATATCTGAACGACACGTCTTTCCTGCAACGTACTTAACATACATAACCGTCCTCACAAGCCTGAGGACGAGGGGTGGGCAGGGGATGGGCAGCCTCTTGGACAGCTGTTCTCAAACTTTTGAGGGGGCTCAAAAACCCCTTTACACTTAAAAACTAGCATACTAAGCTTTCGTTTATGTGGGTTATATCTTTTGATATTTACTATATATATAAAACAGAAAGTTTTACTATGTTTAATGATTGATTTTTTTTTTAAATAGTGGACCTATTTATATTAACAGAATTTTATTTTCTAAAATAGAATGTTACTGATAAGAGTGGCATTGTTTTATAGTTTTGCAGTCTCTTTAATGTCAGGTTTAATAGAAGTCAGCTGGATTCTTATATCCGCTTCTGCACTCAAGTCTGGTGCACTGTCACATCTTGTAGCCTCTGGAAAACTCCACTGTATACTCCTGAACACGTGACAGAGGAAAAGGCCAATTGCCTTTTGGTATTATTATGAAAGTTGTTTTGACCTTGTGGATTCCTAGAGTTCCTGCACCACACTTTGAGAGCCACTGGTGTAGGAAATGCTCTGGAGGCTTTAATCATTGGTCCTGCTTCTTGTTTGGCACGTTTGCTCTAAATGGAAACACATACAGCACCCCATGCATGGACAGTGTTAACCTCTGGTATTTGGGACCAAGCTTGACCTCACTGTGGCAACTTTTAGTAGTAGGTCTCCGCATAAGAGATGATGAGTCCCAGTGGCCTCCTGAAAATGCAGCAAGGTTCACAGATGGCTAGTTGTTCCTGTGCCCCAAGAGCTGATTTGTCTGTGCATCCAGATTGCGGCAGTGATGTGGCAAACAGGACCTGTGGGTTCAGCCAAATGCCCATGGGGAGCCTGTGCCAAGTGTGTAGGGGTTTGTGTGAGAGTTACCAAGTAGTCAAAAAGTCATTTCCAGAGAACACTGCCTTCCTTTCCGCCATGTTCACTGCTGTTTTTAGCTGTGTAGCCTTATTGGAATATCATGATAACCCAATCGTGGCATTCGTTCACTTTCCACTTTCAGAGATGTGCCACCTTGAGTGGCCCTTCCTCAGCTCCTACCAGAAAGCAATGTCCTGCATCGTGGTGTGTGGTAGGTGGGATCCCTCACTGGATTTTTCCTTGGCTTTATGCTCTGTCAGAACAAGTTCCAGATAGAAATTACATGCATATATACATCAAAGGAAGACAGTTCTTTAACTCTGTCCTCCCTTTTGCTCCTCCATCCACAGAGCTTCTCCTGCTCTGATGAAGCAGCTTGGATACTGCAGCTGATAGTTTAGAAATGTTGCAAGCAGGGACGCTTGGGTGGCTCAGTCGGTTAATCGTCTGGCTCTTGGTTTCAGCTCAGGTCATGATCTCATGGTTTCTGGGTTCGAACCCCACATTGGGCTCTGCAGACAGCGTGGAGCCTGCTTGGGATTCTCCGTCTCCCTCTTTCCCTGCTTGCTCTCTATCTCAATCTCAAAAAAATAAACTAAAAAAGAAATGTTGCAAGCATACGAGCATGTTTCATCTCTTGTTGCCCTGGCCACAGATGGGAGAAGGGAATGGAATCTAACCTCTGCATACCTGCCATGTTCTTGGAGTAAAGCTCCACTTTGATGGTGGGGTGTCATTCCTTTATCCCTTGAGCACATATTTATGGACTGTCTACTTACCAAGTGCCCAGCTCTATACTGGACACTGGGGAAAATAGCACAAACAGGCAGTCCCTCTCTTTCTGGAGTTTACAGTCTGGTAGCCTCAGCATCTGCTGGTTAATTGAGAAAGGCCACTGTCAAGTGTTCACATGAAACCTGGTCTTGTGTGAAGAACACTACCTCTCCCTGATGTGAGCTTCAAAGCACATGCTGAAGAAGCCTGAGCCCCAAATTGTGAAGATAATGATAAAAACCAACATTTATTACCATGGGCCTGGCAAAGAACTTCCTTTGCCTTCCTTCCTCTACTCTTCCTTTTATGAAGGACATAACTCCCTGTGAAGCAGCCAGACTCTACTGGGAAATGATTTCCAGCCTGGTTCCAGTCCCTGGGCCAACCTTGGGCAAGACACTCTCTCTGGGCCTCAGTGTCTTCATCTTTAAAGTAGGCGGTTGAGGGGTGCCTGGGTGGCTCAGTCGATTAAGTGTCCGACTTCACCTCAGGCACATCATGATCTTACAGTTCGTGGGTTCGAGCCCCGCATCAGGCTCTGTGCTGACAGCTCAGAGTCTGGAGCCTGCTTCAGATTCTGTGTGTGTCTCTCTCTGCCCCTCCACAACTCTCTCTCTCTCTCTCAAAAATAAATAAACATGGGGCGCCTGGGTGGCTCAGTTGGTTAAGCATCTGACTTCGGCTCAGGTCATGATCTCACAGTCTGTGAGTTCAAGCCCCGCGTCGGGCTCTGTGCTGACAGCTCAGAGCCTGGAGCCTGCTTCCGATTCTGAGTCTCCCTCTCTCTCTCTGACCCTCCCCCGTTCATGCTCTGTCTCTCTCTGTCTCAAAAATAAATAAACATTAAAAAAAAATTTTGAAAATAAATAAATAAATAAATAAATAAATAAACATTAAAAATTTAAATAAAAAAATAAAGTACGTTTGGGCCACTGATGTCCTGAGGAACCAGTCGTTTGCTGGAGCTAGTTTGCACTAGCATTTGTGGCCATCTCTTCCCAATTCTGTGTTCAGTGACATCACATTTTTTAGCTTGAGGTAAGCCATTATGGAACTATTGACACCATGGAGATCAGCAAATGGTATAATCCAGGGCTCCCCTGTGGCCAAGAGCAAGTGATTAATGTTTACCAGCACACCATTGCTACTGTCAGAGCCAGGGCGCTTTTTGTTTGTTTGTACAGTTGACCCTTGAACAACATGGAGGTTAGGGGGACTGACCCCTCCTACGCAGTAGAAAATCCAAGTAAAACTTTTAACTCCCCAAACACTTAACTATTAATAGCCTAGTGCTGACCAGAAGCCTTACCAATAGCATAAATAATTAATGCATAATTTTGTGTGTTACATTAATTATATGCTGTATTCTTATAATAAAGCTAGAGAAAAAAAAATGTTAAGAAAACCGTAAGGAAAATGCATATATTTTACTGAGAACATTTACTTTACTGGGAACAATTTGTAGATAAGTGGACCCATGCAGATCAAACCCTTGTTGTTCAAGGGTCATCTGTATTTAAAAAAAAAAAACAAAACTCTTCAGCCTGGACAAAGACACTGAATATGGAGTATGTGATTCAATTCCTCCAGAACTTTTGGTAGGGAAAAAACAATCTGTTTTTTACCCTATTCTAGAATGTGAGTCAGCAAACGTTTCTGTAAGGAGGCAGAGTATTTTAGGTTTTGTGGGTTCTACAGTCTCTTACTACTCAGCTCTGCTGTTGTAATGTGAAACAGCTGAAGACAGTATGCAAACAAATGGGCACAGCTGGGTTCCAATAAAACTTTACTCACAAATACAGGTACTAGGCCATAGTTTGCAGACCCATCTCAGAATGTCAGAACAGGAGCCATGCTTCAAGGAGGTAATTTCATGGAAAAGGATATTCTTTAGGACTATATCCATGAAGAGCAGAGACTTGATACTCTAAGACAGATATAGCTGGAAGTGGCAACTGCAAAGGATTTGGAATCAATCGAGAAAGAATCCATAGTAGGTTGTTTAAAGCCAAGTATGTTCACGTTTTGAGGACACAGCCATGTATGGTGAGTAGGGGAAGGTGTTTTTATTCCCAACTGCCATTCAGAAGCTGTCTCAGTCTAAGCCAGCATGTGAATTTTGGGTGTTGTTATGCAAAAATCAGTAGTGCATCTAATAGCTATTCTGATTCCAGGGAGAAGGACAAAAGTAATGTTTAAAAAAAGGAAGGAAAATCCTCATTATATGTGTTTATATTTTATATACTGTATATATACATTGTATATATGTATACCTACATATATGCATATTTGTATGTCTGTATACCTAAGGTATGTGGCTGTGCTATTACTTTTCCATGTATTTTTTAAATGCTAATTTTTGAGAAGGCAAGCATGCATGCCTATGTTGGGGAGGGGGGGATGGGTAGACAGAGATGGGGAGAGAGAATCCCAAGCAGCCTCCGTGTTGTCAGCACAAAGCCCGACGTGGGGCTCGAACCAACAAACCATGACCTCATGACCTGAGCTGAAGTCGAAAGTCCAACTGACTGAACCACCCAGGTGCCCCTGCTCGTCCATGTATTTAAAATAGGTAATGTTTGGAAGTACCTGTAGCTAGTTCTTGGCAGTGAAATGGGGTAGAAGAAAGCTGGGAACTTTTACTTATTACTCTTTGTAATACTATGTGTATGCCTACCCTTCAACATTCATGTATGTATTCATGCCTTTCCAACCTAAAAATAAAACAAAAAAACTAAGATCCCAAAACCTATATTTTTTAAAGGAAAACAGGATTATTTCTCTGGTGACCATGTTACTACCACCCTTTCTCCCCCAATAAAACAAATTATTTTGGGGCACCTGGGTGGCTCAGTTGGTTGAGCCTCCGATTTCAGCTTAGGTCTTGATCTCATGGTTCTTGGGTTAGAGCCCCGCATCAGACTTGCTGCTCTCAGTGCAGAGCCTGCTCCAGATCTTCTGCCCTGCCCCCCCTGCTCACCCTCACTCTCAAAAATAAAACATTAAAAAAAATTGTTAACATATTATTTTAATTGTCACATCACAATTCTGAACTAGTATATATACTAGTGTATATTACTTCAAAATAATATTGGGAAAGAGGACTTTCAGAGCAAAACATTTTATTAAATGGTATTTTTTTTAACCCCCTGTCCAAGGTTACAAGTACCAGTGTTCCTTAGTGGACTCTTACGCAGCCCTTAAACTAGTGCTGTAAAATGTTGTTTCATGAGATGCCATGAAGTACAGTTTTTACATTTAAAACCGTGTTACCCACGAATATTTTCCTGTGATCCTGTTTTTATGAGGAGAGAAAGCAGGTGCACGTATACGTGGGTGAACACACCCACGGACAAAGGCAAAGGGTTTGCCAAATGCTGAGTAGTTTTCTCTTGGTGATGGGGTACCACTGATTTTTTACTTTTCTTCACTTTGCTTATCAGTATTTTCTAGCAAGTATTAAACAGGTATTAAATTTTAAAAATTTTTTAATTTTTTTTTTTATTTTTGAGAGAAAGAGAGAACATGAGCATGGAAGGAGCAGAGAGAGAGGGAGACAAAGAATCCAAAGCAGGCTCCACACTCTGAGCTGTCAGCACAGAGCCCGACTCAGGGCTCAAACTTACAAACTGTGAGATCATGACCTGAGCTGAGGTCGGAGGCTTAACCCAGGTGCCCTAAGTATTAAATTTGATATAAGCATTAAAATTGAACAACCGTTACATTTGATATGACCAAAAATAATCACCCAGTTACTTAATACAAAGGGACAACACAGTTGCCTTCATTTTTCTTAGACTGAGTTACTCCTTACTTGCCTAGCAGCAGCTGCCTCTCCCTTTCTGCCAGTGAGAAGTAGAGGAACAAGTATGGAGCAAAAGGTGTGGAGAACCAAAAAAGGGTAGCTGATAGACCTTAGTCACATGGTGCCTTGTCTGCTTCCCTGGGGAGCAGCTCCAACCTCAGCCCTTCTCCCTCCAGCTGACCCAGAGGTCAGAAAGGTCATAGGAATCTCACCATCACCTGAAAAGCCATCAGCTGACCATTTCCCTAGGTTGATCGGCTTGCATTTCTTGCTTAGCTGTTTTTCAATGCAACATGTCAAACATAGACCTGGAGAGTATAAATCCCCAGCTTCAACAGTTATGAACATTAACATTTGGCCTATCTTTCCCCCAAATTCACTTCCTTTTTTTCCCTATTCCAGGAGACAGCATCTTATTTTCAACTGTATAAATTACCAAAAAATTATTCTTTGTTGGGTCTTTTTAGTAAAAAGCATGCACTGGTGCTGTAGCAAAAATCTCTACATTCTGCCCTGTCAGCCCAACTGAACAACTGTGCAGTCCTTGAACGCTTGCTGTGTTGTCCTGCTTCACTGCTTTTGCATTTGATCTCCTCTCTGCCTACGAGTCTACATCAGCCTTCCCTCATTCCTTCTCCCAATTCTCTATAAAGCCTTTCTTGATTCCCCTGGTTATAGCTGTGTCTTTTCTGTGACCTTCCTTATAACCCTTATCATGTTACTGTTACTTGTGTGCTTATCTTAGTCTCCTTGTTAGATAGTACTCATCTTATAAAACCCTTCTAAAACAGGGAATGTTTTCCTTATCTCCCTTTCTTCTGTGGTACTTAGCAAAGCTTAATGCAGAGAAGTTGCTCAGAAATACATATGCTAAGTTAATTTGAATTGAGTTCATTAAAGAAAATTTTTTATTATAAAAGAGATGCACCACATTCAAAGGAAAATGTTCAGAGATGGCCTAGGACCGAGAACATTTCATCTCACCTCCAAGGATTTTAAAAGAGTTTAAAGAATTGTGATGAAAAGAATCCTCCATTTGAACCAATATGAAAAGGCAACTTTTTATGAGGAAAATAATTTTTCTTTGTAATCTGTTGTCATTTTTTTTCACATATATATCTGGAGGCTGTAGCTCTTCTCTGATTTTATTTTATTAATGTTTGTTTCTTTTTGAGAGAAAGCATGCATGAGTGGGGGAGGGGCAGAGAGATAGGGACAGAGGATCCAAAGCGGGCTCTATGCTTAAAGCAGATGCGGGGCTTGATGTCACAAACCATGAAATCATGACCTGAGCAGAAGTCCGACATTCAACTGAGCCACCCAGGAGCCCCTCTTCTCTGATTTTAGAATGCTTTTTTACCCCACTAATTAAGAGTGAGTCTGATTATGTTTTAGAATATCCATTGTGTTTTAAGATACAGATTTAAGGAGCCCACAGGTGGCTTAGCTGATTTGGCTCAGGTCATGATCTCATGGCTCACCTTGTGAGTTTGAGCTCAGAGCCTGATCTGTCTCCATCTTTCTCTGCCCCTCTCCCGCTTGGGTTTTCCCTCTCTCTCTCTCTCTCTCTCTCTCTCTCTCTCAAAATATAAATAAACATTAAAAAAAGAAGATGTAGATTTAAACCTTCAGTAAAAGAAATGGGCTACTTTTAGGACCCACACGCCCCGTGAAGTAAGTTGATAGCAATCTCATGAATAATGGTAGCTCACAGGTATAGAGTTCCAATGTACACTGTGCTTTCACCTATTCCCTTGTTTTATTATCACAGCAGCCCTCTTGAACTGGGCACAGCAGTGCAGGGCAGGTATTATTACCTTAAATCTGCAAAGAAGTAAACTCCGGTTTAGGGAGATGGAGTGAATCTTTCCTGTGGTAAAAAGTGGTGACTCTGATTTTAAATGTGTATTGGAAACCATAGGACTTTGGGATTGGGTGCTTCAAACATGCAAAAGTAAGAAACTGTCTTTTTCAGTACTATATGTCTTTGGGGGACAGACCAAGTTTTGGAGGTTAAGTATGGATCCCTTAATGCCATAGAACCACCAGAGTGATCTCATACTTTCGGAACCAATCATTTCTCAGATTCCTCTTCTGCCTTAGTCGTTTGCTGTAAAAGTCAATCCACCTTCTATTGAATTAGCGCGGCTGTTGTGCGTGAATGCTGGTGTGGTTTTCATTCCCTTTTCTTGACTTGAAGAGAGCTCTGGACAAGCCCATATTTGGATAGTGTGACTTGCCTGGGCTGTTGCTCAAATAAACGTGTATGGAGGACTTATTCCTTATCCTCATCATCCTTTTACAACCATTATTGTAAAATTACAAAGCACAGTACACACTGTAGCGTAGTTCATGAAGAAGGGGTGCCAGTCTAAGATTGTCCTCCTGCACGATCAAGGAAAAACAAGAAGTGAATACATCATTGCTGACGGTCTGTTATATGCAAGAGCTGTGCTAGAACAGTCATGCCAAAAGTACAGTTCTGTACTCGTGGTGGCATAAAGACCAGCCGCGGGTTTGGTTTTAAGGGTGGTATGTTTCATAAAACCCCTTATTTGCTCAGTTAAGAATCAGTTGCGTTTTAAATGCTGGTTTGGCTGTGTTACTGACATCGACGTATCCTTTCAAAGTTACCTATCATGCAGATTTTGCCAAAATCAGGGATATTTTAGGGGAAATAGAGGTTGACTAGTCTTAACATATGTACCTTCGAGTGTGAAATTTGTTTTAATACGAGATTACATTTTTTAAATCCAGTTGGTTAATTTGGGTTTTTGTATAAGGAGTGACTGTAAGTTCTATCACCTATGCTGCCTACTGGGAGGAGACATGGAGCTAGAATCAGCCCTGGCATCACAGGGCCTGAGTTGAACTCCCAGCTTGGCCACTGACCAAGCCACAAGGCCTCGGCAGGTTACTTAACCCCTCCAACCCTCAATCTTCCCAACTGTAAAATGGGATGGTGATGCCTTTCTCACAGGGTTGCTGATGGACCACATTAGACAACATGGCTGAGGTGCCTGGTACCCCACAGGCACTCTGCACATGTCACTGGGCTGTAGTGCTCATGGATTGATGTAGCATTCATGGCACGATGCCTACACATTGCTGCCGTTCTTCTGAACTCTTGTCCCAGCCCCGAGCTCCTGAGCTGCAGATCCACCTATGCAACTGCTTGCTGGATGTCTTCATCCCAAGGTCACTGTAGCCAAAACCAGCATCTTGGCTCCAGTCTTGGTCATTGGCTCTGCCATTTTGTCCAAATGAGGCACATAGGAGCTATCCTAGACCCCTTCTTCATTTCTCACCCTCAGTCAATTCTGTTTTTTTTTTTGAAATGGTAGAACAGTGTTTATTTGTAGATGCCATGCTTACCTCAGTTGAAAATCATACAGAATCCACACAAACTATCAGAACTAATGAGGATAGCAAAATTTCAGGATAAGGGCCAAATAAAAATAATTCAGTTGTATTTCTGTATGCTAACGACAAACAACCAGAAATTGAAAAATATTTATTTATTTTTTGTGTTTTTAAATATTTATTTATTTTGAGAGAGAGAGTACACATGAGCATGAGTGGGGGCAGAGCAGAGAGAGAATCTCAAGCACATTCCAGGCATTATGACCTGAGTCAAAACCCAGGTGCCCCTTAAGTTGTGTTTTTTTTTTTTCTTTTTTTAAAATTTTTTAATGTGTTTTTTTGAAACCATTTTATTTAATTTATTTTTTAAATTTACATCCAAGTTAGCATATAGTGCAACAGTGATTTCAGGAGTAGATTCCTTAGTGCCCCTTACCCATTTAGCCCATCCCCCCTTCCACAACCCCTCCAGTAACCTTCTGTTTGTTTCCATGTTTAAGAGTCTTTTATGTTCTTTCCCCCTCCCTGTTTTTATATTATTTTTGCTTTCCTTCTGTTCATCTGTTTTGTATCTTAAAGTCCTTGTATGAGTGAAGTCATGTATTTGTCTTTCTCTGACTAATTTCGCTTAGCATAATACCTTCTAGTTCCATCCACGTAGTTGTAAATGGCAAGATTTCATTCTTTTTGATTGCCGAGTAATACTCCATTGTATATGTATACCACATCTTTATCCATTCATCCATTGATGGACATTTGGACTCTTTCCACACTTTGGCTATTGTCGATAGTGCTGCTATAAACATTGGGGTGCATGTGCCCCTTCAAAACAGCACACCTGTATCCCTTGGATAAATGCCTAGTAGTGCAATTGCTGGGTCGTAGAGTAGTTCTATTTTTAGTTTTTTGAGGAACCTCCATGCTGTTTTCAAGAGTGGCTGCACCAGTTTGCATTCCCGCCAGCACTGCAAAAGAGAGCCTCTTTCTCTGCGTCCTCACCAACATCTGTTGTTGCCTGAGTTGTTAATGTTAGCCATTCTGACAGGTGTGAGGTGGTATCTCATTGTGGTTTTGATTTGTATTTCCCTGATGATGAGTGATGTTGAGCGTTTTTTCATGTGTCTTTTGGCCATCTGGATGTCTTCTTTGGAGAAGTGTCTATTCATGTCTTTTGCCCATTTCTTCACTGGAGTATTTGTTTTTTGGGTGTTGAGTTTGGTAAGTTCTGTATAGATTTTGGATACTAACCCTTTATCTGACATGTTGTTTGCAAATATCTTCTCCCATTCCATTGGTTGCCTTTTAGTTTTGCTGATTATTTCCTTCACCGTGCAGAAGCATTTTATTTTGATGAGGTCCCCATAGTTCATTTTTGCTTTTGTTTCCCTTGCCTCTGGAGACGTGTTAAGAAGTTGCTGCAGCCAGGGTCACAGAGGTTTTTGCCTGCTTTCTCCTTGAGGATTTTGATGACTTCCTGTCTTATGTTTAGGTTTTTCATCCATTTTGAGTTTATTTTTGTGTATGGTATAGGAAAGTGGTCCAGGTTCATTTCTCGGCATGTCACTGTCCAGTTTTCCCAGCACCATTTGCTGAAGAGACCGTGTTTATTCCATTGGATATTCTTTCCTGCTTTGTCAAAGATTAGTTGGCCATACGTTTGTGGGCCCATTTCTGGGTTCTCTATTCTGTTCCATTGACCTAAGTGTCTGTTTTTGTGCCAGTACCATACTGTCTTCATGGTAACAGCTTTGTAATACAGTTTGAATTCTGTCCATTCTGCTTTCTTAATTCTCACTGAGATATATTGCCTCTGACCTCTCTTTCTGACTATAACCTGCCTCCCCAACACCAGTCCAGCATCCTTCTCCTGAGGCAGTCCCCCAGACTACCAGAGTGATCTCAGAAAATCAAATCAGGTCTTGAAGCATCCAGACTAGAATCCTTTAATGGTGCCCCTGTCTTCAGGATAAATCTGAACCTTTTTGTGAAGCCCCTTGTGATGGGGACCCTGCCCCCTTCCTTTCCCTCCTCACTTAGCTCTGCCCACATACCTCCTGTACTTCATCCACCTGGGCCTGCTTTATGATTTCCACAGGGTCACACTTCCATGCCTTTGTGTGCTGTGTTCTCTGCCCCAAATATACTTTCATTGACTCCCTCCATTCGTGAAGTTCTGGTTTTGCCTGTCCCTGGAGGCCTTCATGCCCCGCCTCCCAGGCTGGATTAGCTGTTCTCCCAAGAGGTTTCTTTATCACCATTCACCACTGCTGTAGCATGGATCTCATGATATTGTCATTAATTCCTCCTGTCCAGTCTATGTGTGACTGAAGAGCAATGGGGACTGTGTTCCTTTATCCCAGTTGCCTATAAATGTCAAATGTATGGGGGCGCCTGGGTGGCTCAGTCGGTTAAGCGTCCAACTTCAGCTCAGGTCACGATCTCGCGGTCCATGAGTTCAAGCCCCGCGTCGGGCTCTGGGCTGATGGCTCAGAGCCTGGAGCCTGCTTCCGATTCTGTGTCTCCCTTTCTCTCTGCCCCTCTCCCGTTCATGCTCTGTCTCTCTCTGTCTCAAAAATAAATAAACGTTAAAAAAAATTAAAAAAAAAAAAGTCAAATGTATGAATGAATTTACATCCTGTCTCTTAGACAATCCAGAGAGGCCCAGGTGCCAAATATGTCTAATGCTATTTTATTACTTGTTATGTCTTTGATGCCAGGAAAGGGCATTTGCATATAGATGCCATGCCACTCTCTGGGCCACTGAGATAGGGTGAAGGCTTAGCTGCTTAAGAGGTAGGCTTTAGAGTGTGATGGACTTGATTTTGAGTTCCAGCTCCCCCTTTCAATACACCTGATATTTAGCTTCGGTTTCCAGCTCTGAACCACATCACTGAACTGCTCTGGGGAAAGAATGTGATGGTCAGAAAACAGGAGCATCGGGTCATCCTGACAGTTGTCTTTCTTTTGGAAAATCAATAAATATATGGGTTTATACCTCAAGCTTCTGAGAACTCTGTTAGCATGAGTCATCATTCTTAAGTCCAGTTCTGAGGTGAGTGAGGGTTGATGACCTCAGAAACTTGGGAGATTCATGGAGATAAATGCTGCCCTCTGAGACCCTGGCAGCCTGACACCCTGCCTCTTGTAGCAACACTCTTTCTAGTTCCTAAAATTTGAGTTAGAAAAGTTCATTACCAAACATCTATACAATTTGTTCAGAAGCTTGAGGAAATCATGCAGCTTTTCTTAAAGAATGGATATCAACTAGGCCTGCCCCATAATGCTTTTAAAAACACAGTGGTCTGCCCCTACCCCGCTCCTCTCGCCTCAAAAGTTAGATGCAATAGGGGGTCGCCTGGGTGGCTCAGTCAGTTAAGCGTCCGACTTAGGCTCAGGTCATGATCTCATGGTTTGAGCCCCAAGTCCGGCTCTGTGCTGACAACTCAGAGCCTGGAGCCTGCTTCGGATTCTGTGTCTTCCTTTCTCTCTCTGCTCCTCCCTCACTCATGCTCATTTGCTCGCCCTCTCTCTCTCTCTTTCTCTCAAAAATAAATAAACCTTAAAAAAATTTTTTTGTAAGTTAGATGCTATAGGACTTGGTTCTGCAAAATGTCACTTTTGGGGTGTCTGCAGGTGTCATTTTTGAAGCCCCACTGATAACTGTGGGTTACTGCAGGGTAGGAGACCCACATTCCAAGAAGAGGCTGAAGACTGACCTTTATGAGGAGAGGATGAGATCAGGAGCAGAGGGCTGGGTCAGGACGCCTGGGGGGCCCTGCCCTGCTTCTTCCTTTCTGACCAAATGTTTTATGACCCCACGATGACTTTCCTGGAAGTATAAATTCTGAAGTTGACAAGCCCTTTTGTGAAACTGCTTCTATTAGACCACAGTGATATCAAAAATTAAAACTATTTCTGTTCTTTTGAGTTTGTGCTACTGCAGTTAATTTAAAATGAACTTAAAGAATGTGTCAGGTAAGCCTTCCTCCTTGGGAATTACATATGATGTTGTGCTGTCTTCACCAGCAAGCCTAGAACTGGGAGTCTTGACAAGGCACAGGGGCTATTCCCTCAGACAGTGCAGTGGCCATGGCCCCTGTCCCCCAAATCCTGTCTGTTGCCTTTGGCAGTGGTTGTGTATGTCTGCTGAGTGAGTCATGATCATCTTAATGATACATCCTAAAAATTTCCAGTGTTACTTAATAATGAAGTTCAAGGAAACAGAAGGGTTAGATTTCAGGAAGCTAGCTACTTTTTAAATGTAATCTAGTATTTTCACATTATGACTTAATTTCATATCAGACTTTAACAAATTCCAGTGTTGGGAATCTACAGTTAATTTAAACCAAGTGTAAAGCTAGGATAGTACTTTGTAGTTTGTCTTCAGTCACGGTCCCTACAGTGGCCAAGTCTGCTGCCTCCCCACCATGTCTCCTTTTCTGCCCTCATTCACCTTGCCCTGGCCTCCTTGCCTTCCTCAGACCCGCCTCAGGGCCTTTGCACATCCTGCCTATCCACAGAGCTGGTCACCATCTGACATTCTGTTTGTATATCATTTAGCTGTGTACTCTGTCTCCCTCCTCATGGAAGCACCACACAGGCAGGGCCTTTGTCAGTTTTTTACTGGGTGTATCCCCAGTGCCTAAAACAGTTCCTGGCACATATTAGATGGTTAATATAAATGTGTGTTGAATACATGAATAATGAAGCATAGAATTTTTTTCACTCAGAAGGGACTTTTTAGGATCATCAACTAAACTTATGTTACAGGTTAGGAAACTGAGTCACAGAAAGGTTATATGGCTCATTCAAAATGGAACTCATTTCAAAACTGTGACCGCTCTTTTTAAAAATCTAGGAATATATGTGGAGCCTTCTGGGCAGTTGTCCAGGATGAGATGGAAGAATAAGTGAAAATAGACTGCTTATTTAAAAATTTGGCAAAAACAGGGGCACCTGGGTGGTTCAGTCAGTCGAGTATCTAACTTCGGCTCAAGTCATGATCTGCAGTTCATGAGTTCAAAACCCACGTCGGGCCCTGTGCTGACAGCTCAGAGCCTGGAGCCTGCTTTGGATTCTGTGTCTCCCTCTTTCTCTGTCCCTCTCCACTAGCACTCTGTCTCTCTCTATCTCTCTATCTCTCTCAAAAAATAAACGTTGAAAAAATTTTTTAATTTAGTAAGGAAATAAAAATAAAAAAGACAAGCAAATTGTGTGATGGCAAAACTTTCTGATACAGAAGCAGTCTTATTCATGTTTACAGACAAGGGTGCACGTTGCATATAATTATTGCTCAAGAAAAATGGGTTGATGGATTTGGTTATATTGTTGCACAACAATTCCTTTCTGCAAGACCCTCCTTCTGCACTACCTCTTTCTTTGTTTACATTCTGTCCCAAAATAGATTGTTGCTCTTAGGGCTTCTTATTCAAAATTCTTTCCAAGTACCCCATTTAAGAGATTTCTATGGGTAGTTTTTGTTTTTGTTTTTTTAGGTGACCTGGTCTCTGGGAAAATCCGGAGATATTTAGTTATTCTAGTTGTCCAGATGTAGTTACATCAAAGAAAGCAAAGAGCTAATCTTTCTAGTTCTCTACTTTGTGAAAAAATCCACTTGACAAGCCATGGTGGTTTGCTGGCCTGGGTGGTTCTGACCTCAGTCTTATTTATGCTTACATAGACATCCTTGGAATCTCGCTTTTGACAAAAAGTTGTTTATAAGTAGCATGATATTTAGATACACAACAGTCAGTTTGGGAGTGGGACCAATTAATTTCTCTTTAAACAGAAAATAAATGAAGCATTGCTAATCCTTATAGTGAACTGAAATGAACTCTAGAGATGCAGTGACTTAACTTTGACTTCAGGGTTGGGACCCGTGAAAATTCAGAATGGGTGTATTTAGGAAAATGTGAGGAGGGGAGAGATGGGAAAACCACATGAAATACAGAAGAAACCTCTTTCTGTTGTCTGGATGGATTTTAAAAGCCCACCCCTGTGTGCCTTTAGATATCCTAAATAATGTGGAGCGTGTGTTGTCTGTACTTTATCCATCACTCTCCACTAATCTCTTGGAAACTCTTTGAAACTATACAAGCTCTCCTGGAAACTGATAGGCACACTCCCCACCCTCCAGAACTAAACAAAACCTCTGTCCTCCCCACCCATTACTGGCAGGCGTCCCGCTGCTCAGGCTCACTCCTCTCCCCTGCTGGTTGATTGTGGGGCCCATTCATACTGCCCCTCTTTCCCTATCCTAAAACAACCTAAAAAGATTCAACTTTGATAACAGAAGCAGCTAAATCTTGGATTTCTATACTCCAGAGTCTGGAAAGTGACTTGAAGAGGTGAATCTTACTGGATCTGATCACTGGCATTTAGCTAAAGTCAGTCGACCTTTCCGCGCATTTCTGCAAATCTGGCTGTGCCGAATAAGCATCACGGTGTGATGTTCTGCAGGGTGTATGGTCCGAGATGTTCCTCTGGCAAGAGTGATGGGTCAGCAGTGTGCTGCCCATGCTCTGTGTTCAGTGTCCTAAAACCCACTTGCAAGATTGCTGCCTGGGCTTTGGAAGTTCAGTCTGGGTAACAGAGAGCAAAGCTCACTGAACCAAATGGGGGTTTGCCCATGATTTAAGCTAATGGGGCCTCTTACCTTGCTATAACCAGCTAGGTTCAGGATGCACCTCGGCATGGGGTCAGACTGTACATCAGACCTTAGAGCTGCCCAAAGATTTTAGGGGTCCCAGAGCCAAGTCTCATCCACACTAAGAGCTCAGTGAAGTCCTCCTCCAAGGAGAACATTTGGTCACCAAAGGCCATCTGGGTATCACTCGGTTTGGTCTGTGTCTGGCAGACTGACACTTTACAAAAGAAATTCAGATGTCAAAGAGACAGATGAAAACGTGTCCACCTTCACTGGCAATTAAAGATACGCCCAAGATTAGCTTTTTAATCTTTCCATTTGGCAAAGAATTATGTTGCCTAGTTGAGGCACCTCCATTCACTGCCTCAGAGAAGGGTCATAAATTGGCACGGCCTTTCCCAGGCCACGTGGTGATGTTTAACACAATGGAGACATGCAAATCCTTTCACTCAGCTGTCCTACTTCTAGGGACCAGAAGCTAGGAATTTATATTAAGGAAATGGATTGAGGACCTACTCAAAGAAGTGTGTACAAAGGTTGCAGCATTGTTTGCCTGTTAATACCTGGAAACTAAGTATTTTACTAATGGGAGATTTAAGTAAATTGTTGTATATCTAAATGATAGATTTTTATGGTGTAATTAAAAATGATATAAAATATCACCTGATAGCCCAATAAAGATGTATTGCTGAGTGAGAAAAGGCAATTTGCAAAACACTGTGAGGTCTAATCCATTTTTTAAAGAAATCTAAATACATTTATTTCTTTTTTTTCCAATATTTTTTAATGTTTATTTTGAGAGAGAGACAGAGTGCGAGTGGGGGAGGGGCAGAGAGAGGGATACACAGAATCTGAAGGAGGTTCCAGGCTCTGAGCTGTCAGCACAGAGCCCATCGTGGGGCTCGAACTCACAAACCATGAGATGGTGACCTGAGGCAAAGTCAGACGCTCAACTGACTGAGCCACCCAGGCGCCCCAAAATCCAAATACCTTTAAAAGTCATGTTAGATGAAACTCCAAACCATGGTATTACAGGTGACTTTTATTTTCTTCTTTTTGTTTACCTGCACTTTGTAATATTTCTGCAATGATCATCTTTTACTTAGTGTAATATTTTTGAAGTTCTCACCAGCCTAGAAGATATGGTTCTGCAGCAAGTTTGGTCTCCTGCTGGGATTGCAGGACAGTAGGGTGATGGGGAGAAGGGGGGCTGGAGGAGGGCTGAGGAGGGTGGTGAGAAGGAAGGGGTCCAGCTTGGATTCATACTTGTGACCTGTATGACATATGCAACTGATCTGTCTGATGTTAAATGTGAACCATTTACAAATTCTTGAGTGAACCGTTTCACTGCATCGTTGGACAACAAGGACATAGTTTGGAGGAGCAGAGTGGGTTTATCTAAAGAGTAATAGTCACAAATTTACTTTTAAATAAATCCTCATCAGACATTATTAAAGAAAGAACCGTATGTTGTGGTTTCAGGAACTTTATGAAGTGTTCTAGCTTCCTTTCAAAAGATAGTTTCTACTTAAACATTTATCTACTTAAGGATAATCAATGTTGACTTTATTTTAGATCTTTTTCTATTCATTTCTATATATGATGGTATGTGTGTGTGTGAATGAATATATACTAATAGTCTTGAAGTTTTTAAATTAGATTCTCGTATATATATAATTCAACTTTTTCTATTTCATTTCTATTAATGTGAGTCTTTGCTCACATTTCTTATGTTGAATCTGAGTAAGGAATTGTATGTTTGATATTTATATCAATAAAATTTATTTGCCCTTACTTGTCTGCCTCTCTTAGAAAAAAAAAAACTTGTTACCCAGGGTAGATTATGAAAAACTTAACTCTAAGTTGTTTTCCCAAAGTTCAGCTGCCAGTCAGTTCTCTGGTATTTTGCACCACATGGATGGCTCAGTCAGTGATTAGAGAACTAACTCACAAAAGTGCCAGAAGACTGTGATATGCCTAAGTGGTACTTTTTTAAACTTTACTTTTGGAGGATTTTGAGCATACTTTTTATCCCTGCCAGAAATTTGCGTTTCATTGGAGAGAAAATCAGCTGTATCTTCTTCCTTGGTCTACCACTCATAAATCTAGTGATTCCACTTTGCTTCTGGGGACCTCTGTCTCTTGGTCAGGAAAATGCTATGGCATCTCTAAGTTCTCTCCAGAAGGCTCAACATTCTCTGATTCTGTCTCATCACCTGCATAGCATCTAGGGCCAGGTGTCCCGAGGGCATGGTGGGGGATGGGTTAATGCCACGCCACATATGCACAAAAAGGTGGTGCCTCTCTGAGTCCCCTGCAGGTGTCCAAAATTGAGACCAAAGGTGGGTTGGCAGCAAGACTGTGGTTGGGGAGGAACCCCAGCTCTGAACTGCCTGCACCTATTTTGCCAAGAGCATGGTTCATTTGTTAAATTAGATCTGTCTGCCTATGCCTAATGTTTAGTGTTTTTAGTAATTTGCTTTAAAAATCTGGTGTTCAGTACTCTTTCCCCAACCTCTCCTGTCCCGGCACAAGATGTACCTGAGGGGATCATGACAATGTACAAGTCACCCAGCTGGTATTTCAGGATGGGTTAGCTTTGAAACACACTGTTTCTCAACTGAATAATTCTCTTCATTTTAAGAGTGTGAGCTAAGTGTAGAGAAGGGTTTCAAGTACAGTGCAAGTGTCTGTCTTTAAATTCCTTTTGTATAAGAACTGTTCATGCGTCCTACTTGATTCACACGCCGGGGCCAATGTTCAGCGGTCCTACAGTCCTGAACACAAGGTTCATGAAGCACAAGTTCTGAATGAGCTCTAACATCACTGCTTAAAAGATATCATTTCCCTTTCTTAACTTTCTTTTTCTTCTTTTTAATTTGTTTTCTCTTTTCCTCTATGCAATACTATCTTACTCTGTGGAGCAGAAAAGGTAGCACCCATGCTTATTTCCATGACAGTAACCCTCACCCTTCCAAAAAGAAAAAAACTAGGATAACACTCCACCCGCTCCCCAAAAAAATCCACAACAACTCTCTCTGTTCACTCCTCCCTTTTATTAGTATTGAATGGGAATTAGGTGAAACAGAAAAAAGGCAGGAACAAAACAGAGGGAAGGGAGGATGGCAGATATGAAAAGAAGGGAGTTGAAATGGTGGGGGTCTGTGCTTCCTGTACATGTGGGAAGTAGGCAGCGCTCCCTGGCCAGCTGGTGGGGTTTCTAGATGAAACCTAGACCTCGGGGAGTCTGCAGGATTTGCAGTAATACTTGAGGTTTGAGGATGGGATACGAGTCTGGCCAGGGGAAGGCAGACCTAGGAGGCATTTATGATGCCTAGATTCTACTTTGGATCTGGACTGTTCCCAAGCCAAAGGTCTTTCCCTTCTACCCTCCTTGGAACACAGTTGTTTTTGGCTTTCTCTTGGGACTGCTAAAGCATTGGGAGCTCCTATAAAGTGATTTTAAGACAGGAGTAATAGCATGAGTGAAACCTGGAAGGGATTTCCAGAGCCCTCCAGCTTTTTGAAAGGACAGTTTCCCAGAAGCAAAACCAGTTTTGGGTTGCTGCTATTGCTTGTCACTGACCTGTGACTTAGTAAAAGTGGCAAGGGGCATGTGACAATGCCCAGCTCAGACTAACGTGTTGGGTGACCCCGGAAAGAAGGAAAAGCAACTCCAGTATTCCAAACTGAGTCTCAGCAGGAGGGTTTCTCAGGCCCATGAATCTCTCCTGTTTTGTTTTTTTGGGTTTTTTTGTTTGTTTGTTTGTTTGTTTGTTTTAGCTTTGGGGTTGGTCTGTGACCTCTGCACAGCACCACCTTCAGAACCGAAGTTGCTGCTCCTGGGGTGGAGGAAGTCGCTTGAGGGTGGGGTGGGAAGAGCCAGGATTTCAAACCTGGCTCTGCCTCTAACTAGGTGTATGTCCTTAGGCAAATTGTTGTATCTCTCTGAGCTGCAGTTCCCTCGGCTGTAAAATGGAAATAATGATATGCTTTAGCTTACAGAGGTGTTGCCAAAATTAGAGAAGATGGTGTAAAGCATTGGGTATATTTAGGTACCGGTACCTGTGTACTTATGTGTTGGTACTTAGTAACTGGTGACCGATTTCTTTCTCTTTTAGCTTCTGCAAGTAGAATTTGGTTCATTGATTAGTGAAATTAGACAATTGTCTAGTTGGTTTTTGCATGCGTACAAGTTAGGGAGTGACAGAGAAAGAGGGAGACAGAGGACCCAAAGCTGATCCTGTGCTGACAGCAGAGAGCCCGACACGGGGTTTAAACTCACTTGATCATGACCTGAGCCGAAGTCAGACGCTTAATCGACTGAGCCACCCAGGCACCCTGACAATTTTCTAGTTTTTAAGGAAAAGGGGAGGCAGACGGTAGAGCACTTTTTACACAAGCCATTTTCCCTAAGAGCTCTGTCGGTCACCATATCTGTCCTGAAATACTGGTAGGCTTCATAGGGTGGTGGGAACAGCAGAAATTGTATAAGGTTTTCAGAGTTCTGCCAGAGTTACGGGGCATTCGTAAGCTATAGGGAAGTAAATTGACACATTTCATCCTCTGCGTCATGGCAAACGGGTACAACTTACAGTTGGTTTAATCATAGACTTTTGGCCAACTTGAGGCACCTGTCCCCATTAGAGTTTGACACAGAGATAGGGAAGAGTCAAAGACTCCAGGCTTTTTAAAGATGTGAATGACTCACCCTGCCCCATTCTGCAAGGGCCTCCCACCACTTCCTCTGGCTGGAGAGATTCTCAAATGTCCCACAGCCTCTGTGGAGAGGCTCTTCCTGACCCATTTCCCAGGCAGGCCAAACAGCAGTTTCACTGTTGCAGTTGCTACTGTGGGGGGTAAAAAAGTTACATCTAGGGGCAATGGAATCGGTAACAAGTCAAAGGGAGAATAGGATTATTATTGCCTTTTTCAATTTACGTCCTCAAAATTCCAACCAGTGGAATTATTAGTCTTGTTTTCTGAGCCCACCAATTTGTAAACTTCTACCGACAAGCCAGCGTATTTCTTACTAAACAGTATATTTATAGGTTTTTTTTTTTCCTCCTGACTGGCTCCTCATTTAGTGGGGATGAACAATGAGTATCTCACATCTGTGTAGCACTTTAAGAAATGTGCTCTGTCCTCCGGGACACATGGGTGGCCCAGTTGATTAAGCATCCAACTTTGCCCCAGGTCGTGATCTCATGGTTCATTGGGCTCTGTGCTGACAGTGCAGAGGCTACTAGGGATTCTCTCTCTCTCTTGCCTGCCCCTCCCCCATTCATGCTTTCTCTGTCTGAAAATAAATAAATAAAGATAAAGAAATGTACTCTGTCTTCAGAGCCACAGTGTTCCTTCCCAAAGCAGTCCTAAGATCCTCCAGCCTTCCACACGTAGGGTTCAGTTGTATTTCTTCTGCCCCATGATTCAGTGATTCTCTCCGTGGCTGTTTTCTCTAGCTTTTGCCTCTTCTTTCCATCCACCACTTTTCCACGTCAGCTGCCGCCATCCAGTTGCCCACGCAGGTTACTTCTCACCTCCTTTCTCTCTGTAGTTGCCTACCTGAGTTTTCTCTCTCGATTACCCTGCCATTCTCCAGTCTGAGACATCTGCCAGGGGGGGCTGGGACACATGTCACGGGCTGGCAGTCCAGTGGTCACATAGAGCCCACAGGCGTGTTCGGTTTAGCCGTCATGCTACAGACTCACACGGTATTTTAGAAACATTTAGTTACCAACATTTCTAAATCAAGAGAGTTCACGTAGAAATCCCGACTGCCAGACTTGCTTGAAAAATTGGATGATCTGTCAACAGTGGGCTGGGCATTCCTGCATCAGCTCTAGGCTGGAGCCAAATGGCCACTGCCCCCCTTAGACGGCACATTCCACCCAGGCCTGCTCCCTCCTCCCACCTCCCCCATCAATTCTGATTCAGTAGCTTAGGGGTGAGACTCAGGAATCTATCTGTATTTTTAACCAGAACTATCCCTGGGTAGTTCTAACTCAGATGGTCTAGGGGCATATGTTTTTATAAACACAGTTTCCCTTGCTGGCCTTTCTTTAGTTTTGGTTCCAGAATTCCCAGAGAAGGAAGTGGATTGGCCCAGATTAGGGCAGATAGCTTTCCCTCTCCCTGACAAAATGGCAGCCCCTGCAAAACCACGTGGAACTCGGGGAAAGAAGTCATTGCCGGCACAGAGATGCTGGCAGACAACCTCACTCTGTCCTCTGCATTCTCTAGTGCTCCTGACAGGTGTCTGGCTTGTCCTGTGGCCTCCAGCACTGCTAACTCCAGGAAGGCAGGGGCTGCTTCTCAGTCCACTGCCTCTCCCCAGAATTCCCTAGCCCTGGACTTTAGACAGAGGATATACACAAATATCTATTTCTTTTAAACTTTCAGTTAGTTTTCAAAAAGTTATGTGGGTAAAAATACAACATGGGGACATGGGTAAAAACACAAACAAAATGAAAGGATGTGTAGTGGAAACTGAGTCTTACTCCTAATCTTGACTTCGAGGCCCCTGCCCTTCTTAAAGGAGCCAGTCGCTTTGGTGTTTTCATGAAGCTATGGGCCTGTCTAGGGAGAAAAGAACCTCTTGTAACTTTTTATCCCCCCAAACGGTCATTTCCTGTTACAGACACACCACATTTTATTGTGCTTTGCAGATACTGCATTTTTTATAGATGGAAGGTTTGTAGCAACCCTGCTTTGAGCAAGTCTGTTGGTATCATTTTCCCAGCAGCATTTCTTTACTTACTGTCTCTGTGTCACATTTTGACAATTTTCATAATATAGCAAACTTACTCGTTATCATTAGATTTGGTATAGTTGTCTACAATCAGTGATTATGACTCCCTAAAAGCTCAGATGATGGTTAGCATTTTTTAGCAATAAAGTATTTTTTACTTAAAAAATTTTTTTAATGTTTATTTTTGAGAGAGAGAAAGAGAGAGAGAGAGAGACAGAGTACGAGAGGGAGACACAGAATCTGAAACAGGCTCCAGACTCTGAGCTGTCAGCACAGAGCTCGACGTGGGGCTTGAACTCATAAACCGCAAGATCATGACTTGAGCTAAATTTGGATGCTTAACTGACTGAGCCACCCTCCTGCCCCAGCAATAAAGTGTTTTTTAATTAAAGTATATACATTGTTTTTAAATAGATTAATGTATAGTGTAAACATAACTTTTATATGCATTGGGAAACCAAAACATTCTTTTGACCCACATTATTGCAATACTTGTCTTATTGTGGTGGTATGAACTGAACCCATATGTCCAGAGTTTGCACATATTGTTTTTTCATTTTACAGTAATATGTTGATCATTCCATATTAGTCATCCTCAAATATGTTGAATATTTAAGTATTCATAAAACCCCTGAATTAATTGGGGAAATGTTAGTATTCTTGTGTTTTGTTTTTGTTTTTTTAAGATTTTAGTTTTAAGTGATCTCTACACGCCTCAGAAATGTTACTATTCTTTTTAATTTTTAATGTTTTTATTTATTTTTGAGAGAGAGAGAAAGAGAGAGAGCATGAGCAGGGGGAAGGGCAGAGAGAGAGAGAGAGAGAGAGAGAGAGAGAAAGCCAGGGAGGAACAGAGAGAGGGAGGCAGAGGATCCAAAGCAGGCTCTGCTCCAACAGCAGAGACTCCAAACCGGGGCTCGAACTCATAAACCATGACATCATGATCTGAGCCGAGGTCAGACGCTGAACCGACTGAGCCACCCAGGCGCCCCGGAACATTACTATTCTTATCTCAAAATTGGGAAATGGATTGGTTGAAGGATTTTTGCCCCAGGGGTAGGACTAGAAAGCAAGTTTTCTTATTCCTTCTCTACTTGCTATTCCTACTGTGTTTTTCTCTGAGTCGTACATTTATGTTATTTGAAATTGCTATTTATCTGTGTGGTGGAGGCCAGGAACAATTACTTCCCTGGTTCACTGCTTATAATCCTGCCTGGAGCTGGGGTAGAGGGTCTCCTCCACACTCCTTGGGAAGTAAGTTTAGGCCTTTACACCCCACTGCAGTAACAGAGATTCCTTAATGTGAACACTTTGTTGCCACCTTGTGCAAAGTGAATCAGGAAGACTTCAAACTACCATGTTTCTTTCAAATGCTGCAGAGACTTAACAACAGGAAATAGTGCTTTCAAGCCCCCACTTCCAAAGTTCAAGTTTTATACAAGTCCATGTCATCTGCTATGACCTTTTACCTCCTGTCAGGCAAGACATGAGTCCAGCTCAAAGGGCCGGTTTGTATCTTCAGGATTTACCATAAGACACGGTATATCTTATTAGTGGAAGAATGTTGGAAAGTTGTAGACATAAGACAAAAGTGTGGGATTTTATGGTCTCTCAAGAGGTGAATGCTAGCTTTCACGATACCTTCACAGAAGCCCATTTTATTTGCTAAGAATATAATTCTTGTAGTCGTTTATGTCCTGCCTTCCTCCTGTGAAAAGATGAGTGATGTCTTGAAGTGATATCTACCGTGATTGTCAAAATAAATGAGGTCCAGTTTTGACAGTTAGAAATTAAATGTTCCCTTTTCTTTTCAGGGACACGTGGCCTTCAGGAATCATGAGCAACCCATTTGCACACCTTGTTGAGCCTTTAGATCCTGCACAACCAGGAAAGAAATTCTTCAATTTGAATAAACTGAAGGATTCAAGATATGGTAGGTGCATGGCTCTATGATGTTAATTGTTCTGACAACAGTTTGAGTCTCGTTTGCATAGTAATTAAGCTATGTAATTAATTAGCCTTTAGGAGATTTGAAGGAGGGAGTAGCAGAAATGGCTGAATGGTCTTGAATTAAGCACACAAACTCACACACCTTTTCTTACGTTGCTCATTTTTATGTTAGTAATGATTATATACATGTGACATTTATATAACACTTTATAGTATATAGAGGGTTTATACATATATATTACATCATTTGGTCTGCATAACAACCCCTTGAGGTCATGTTTATAAAATGTTAGAAGTCCTGAGGAAGCTGAGACCCAGAGAGGGTCAATGACATGATCAATAAACAACAATGTGGGTAAGAGCAGAGGACAAAAACATGTCTTTTTTATCCCAAATCCTCTGCTTTTCTACCTTTGCACTCTTGTCTTTTCCAAATATTATTGGTGAATAGTTTTCATAGATCAGGAATGAACATTTCTTTTATAAATAAACAGTTTTTCTTCTGAACTGTTGTTGTATCCTTGAACCCACTACCAGTAGCCATTCTGCATGGCATGTGGGCTTATATTTCCTTTGAAAGGTGTATGTGACCAAACTTTGGTCTTAATTACATTAGTTGTAAAGAAGTTATTTTCTCATTTCTTGAACACTAGTGTTCATAAGAAATATTACTGTGTGTGTGTGTGTGTGTGTGTGTGTGTGTGTGTGTGTGTGTTACTTGCCAGCACATAATATGGTAAATATCTAGGCTAACTTCTTTCATGATGACTTAACAGAAACTATTAATGGAATCCAAGGTAAGGCAATCATTTATTGTGAAAGAATTAACTTTTTCTATTACTGAATGTCTCTTCAACCCATTCAGTATTCTTACATATCGAACTGTTGAAATCAATTTAAATTTACCCTCTTTCCCTGTTGGAAAAATAGTCTGATGCTTCATATCAGGTTTATATGGGGACTGGCTTTAAAATAGCTCTTATAATAATGTGTCTCATGACTTGTGTTTATTTTGTTATACTTTTTTCTTTTTTTCTAGAACGCTTACCATTTTCTATCAGAGTTCTCCTGGAGGCAGCCATTCGGAACTGTGATCAATTTTTGGTGAAGAAAAATGACATTGAAAATATCCTAAATTGGAATGTCATGCAGCATAAGAACATAGAAGTGCCGTTTAAGCCTGCCCGTGTCATCCTGCAAGACTTTACGTGAGCCTAATGTCACTTCACTTCCCTGTTCACTGCCTCCCTTGCCAGCCTTTAAGGAAAGCTTGAATCACACACACACACGCACACATGCTATGACTGTATAATTTATCACCCATTATCCAGACACTTTTGAAAACGAAAGAGGTCTGTTATCCTGGACAGCTAGAGATTGTCTCCGACAAGTGGGATGTGTAGTCACTCCACTTCTTCCAGTGGCAAAGATCATTGTTTTTGGAGATCCTAACCTTAAGTATACTAACAAAAAGTGAAAGAAATAGCATGGAGTAGGGCTATCTTGGAATCTTCTCTCCCTCACATCCTGTCACCCAGATAGCCAGGTTTGAAACAGCTGTCCTTAGAATATCAATATGCTGTGTCCTGAGGGGAGACTTGTAGTTCACACGGCCTGACCTGTTGCCCTTAAACCTCAGTTCACATCCTGCTATTCCTGGGAGTCTTTATTCCCCATCATGGCCTGTTTTCTGAGATCTTGCCTTTCCATTTTTAAGTGATGTTATTTTATTCCTTATAGAGACGAAATTTTACTTTACCAAAGGACAGTCTAGAGGACAAATTTTATACTCAAAATAATAAAAAGGAAGGATTCACAGCATTCTTCTCTGAATCACATCCATTTCTTTAAATTTGGTTGGAGGTTGGAGGTTGGAGGTGAAATCCGTGTATCTTCTATAGGCCTTTGTCACCCACCCCACCACGTGAATGGGAATCAGCCATGGCAGTAACAGCCCCAGTGTTAAGTGCACATTTTACCACAGTCTCTATTGTGTTGTTTACCACAGACCGTATGTGTTGTTAACTTTAATGCAAAATTGCATGTAGAGATACCACTCAGTCATGGCACTTACTACCAATTTCTGCTCAAGGAAGTGTGTTTAGAAACTTCCACTTTTCTAAGGCATCTATTGTTAGCCCCACTGATGAGTTTGTCTCGTGGCCAGTATTGTCACTGGAGGCAAAAGGTGAAAAATCTAAGTATACTTGTTTAACAGTTTTGTTTTCTGTTTAATTCTCTCTTTTCTTAGGGGTGTGCCAGCTGTGGTTGACTTTGCGGCAATGCGCGATGCTGTGAAAAAGTTAGGAGGAGATCCAGAGAAAATAAACCCTGTTTGTCCTGCTGATCTTGTAATTGATCACTCCATCCAGGTTGATTTCAACAGAAGGTGAGAGATTAGGATGAATACTTGGGTTTTCTGTTTTGTGCAGAATCTTGGAGATCAAGTCTTCTTTGTGTGTGTAAGTAAACAAAAGAAGAAAATCTTTAAAATATGTATTCAGAAAAACTCAAACTTAATACAGATTTTCCAGTGAAGATTTTGGGGGTGGGGGGTGGGGGGTTACTATGTGTGGGTTTTTTTCTATTCACTTCTTTTGGGGCCCAGGCTGAAGGAGAAAGCACCTGGTGATCACAGAGGCTCAAGAGGGCAAGTGGGAACCCACAATATCTCTTGAGGCTTAGATTAGGGCTGGCAGATTAGAATGCTGTCTATTTGCAATAATATTAATCAAAGCAAGACACACAGTCAAGCCCTAACTCCGTAGTGGGAAGTACACTCCATCTGTTGTAAAAGTAAGTGCAAGATTATACAGCCAGGGTTTGGATACAAGCAGGGCAACCAGGTACTGCTAAAAGCCTGATATCTTAACCTAGAAGAATAACTAAATATAGTTATCATCAACTATGAGTGCAGAAGAAAGAACTATACCACATTCAATGCTGGGAAAATTAGTTACTTGATAGAGCAGGTCCTATGAATTAAAGCACTAATATTTTTTAAATTAAATCATCAAAAACTTTAAAAGAAATATAAGTATGTATATGTCTTGATGAGAAAGATCTTTCTAAATTTAAAAGCAGTAAATGAAGCAAACAAGGAACTATAGATTTAATGGCTTCAAAGTTAACGGTAAATATCTTTAAAATATTTGCAACAAATACAACAAAGGGCTAATATCTTTAATATATAAACCTTGTGTATAATCCATTAAAAAATCGTAAAACCCAGCAGATAAATGGGTAAAGGAAAGTGGATGTTTCATAATAAAAGGAAAAACAAATGGTAAACACGACATAAATCCTTTTCAACTTTACAAGTAATAAAAAAGTAGATTAAATCCTTGAGATACCATTTTCTCCTATCAGTAAAGATTAGAAAATAAACATTAATTATAAAGGTGTCATGAGGGAGACACTTTTATGTGCTGCTGATCACACTGAATTAGAAATGATGAAGGCAGCGTGTATTAAGATTATTAGAAATCACCATACCTTTCATCCTGGAATTTCCACTTCTGAGCATATCCTTCACAGATACCTGAAATTCAGAAATAGCTTAATGACTACATAGTGTTCATTAAAGCATGATTTTTAATAGTGAAAACCTAGAAGCATCCTAAACGTCCAACAAAGGAGAATGATTAAATTAAGGTATGTCCTTGAAGTAAATTATTAGGTAACATTTGCTGTTACAATTATAAAGCGTTTAATAACACTTGGAACATGCTCGTGTCTTAGCTCAATGAGCCAAATATAAATTGCTTGTATAGCGTGATTTCAGCTAGATGAAGAACTATACAGAGATTAAAAGATTGGAAAAAGAGATGCCAAACTGCTAGATGATTTATCTCTGGGATTGTAACTGTTCTTCATTTTCACAATAAGAAGCTATTGGTTTGGTTTATTTATTATTTTTATTTTTAGAGGCAGAGCGTGAGCAGGGGAGGGGCAGAGAGAGAGACAGAGGATCCAAAGCAGGTTCCATGGTGACAGCACAGAGCCCGACGTGGGGTTCAAACCCACAAACCACGAGATCACGACCTGAGCTCAAGTCGGACACTTAACTAACTGAGCCACCAGGAGCCCCGGAAGCTATTGTTTTTAAATTAAAAAGTCACTTAAGATAGGAAACAAACCACTCAAAGAGAGAAACAGAAAACTTTATTTGCTTCCTTGGGGACTTAAGTGGGTTCCATACAGCCTCAAGGGAACTGTAGTAGCTGGTCATTCTCAAGTTAATGTCAATATCCAAGCCAGATAAATTCAGGATAAAAAGACATCGGCTTTGTCCCCTGAATTGATGGTTCTTGGAACAGACTGGAGATTCGGCAGCTGTTCCCTTTCCTTTGGACTCTAAACTCATCCTTAGGCAATTTGTCTTTTCTTTTTTTCCCTCCGTGAATCACATGAGCTCAATTTAATAGTTTGGTGTCAAAGGGAAGAATAAGAAGTACATGGATAGAATGTTACTCTATTTGAGGGTAAGGATATTTCCTAACACCCCACTTCAGAAGTTATAAAAGTAGCCTCGCAAAATCATTGGCAACTTTATCTTTCTTGAAGATTCTCACTGATGTTGATAATTTACCTTTATTTCACTGCCTGCAAGGGGAAAGTATTGGTGGAGATAGAATTGTAATTGTTTTAATGTCTGAAGTCTTTTGACTGAAAATTCAAAGAGCTCCTGGCTATTATTAAGCAGTTAATGAATCTGAGTCATCACCAAGTTCACTGTGATTTTTTTTTCCTTGAGACCCATCAACTCTGATTTCAATTTTTTATGGACCCTTTACATTTATACCGTAGTACTGAAAACATTATTATAAAAACAGCAAAGTCCAGGGGGGAGCTTTGATCCAAATTGATATCCAAATCTGGCAAACACTTTTTTTTTTCTTTTTTGTAATTAAAGAGAACATTTCTGTTAGAAGTATTTTCATTGGTGGTGTTTTGTTTTTATTGCTTGAGTTTGGTTTTGCAATTTGACCTCCCAGGCTCTTTCCTCATTTTTGTAAGGAATTAAATGTGATATGTCTCAACTTCTGTGGAACTGTGTGCTGTGGGCTTATTTCCAGCTATTTCCAGAAATGAACTCAAAAAACTGTGGCAGGGTGCTGGGATGATAAAGGTTCTCGTTTAAATATTTCCGAGCTCTTTGCCTTGCTTGAATAATAATAATTGGCCACACACCATTTTTAGGAATGGAGGGTCTAGCTAACTCATTATTGTAAAATTACAATAATCATTCAAAGTTACCTCAAAAATAACCTTTTCTTTTTAAAATCCCAACAAGAATATCAAAACAACTTCTGACCAGATTTCATGAGTGTGGAAGCTCTCTCCTCTGTAAATAACTATAAATAACTCTGTAAATAAGTTTGTGAATTTCTGGAGTACCATTAAACGTAATAGAAACTTTGATATACGTCCAAATCTGAATTCAAATTACATAACTAGGGAGAAATTTCCTCTTTAGTCATATTCAGAAACTTTATTAAAAGCTCAGTAGATTGGTGAATTCAGGGAACTTCTGAGTTCAAATTCAAATTCTAGGTCTGTTCATTCATCCCAGTAACTAGAAGTGTTCATTGAGCCAAGGTTAGAATAAAAAAAGTTTTGTTTTAAATAGTAAATAGGTTTTTACCTAGAGTTAACCTATCTTAAAACAGCCTGAGCATGTCTGGCTTCTGCTTGTCCTGTGAATATGTCGTTTCCAGAATTCTCTGGGGTGAACGTTCCCCTCCCAACCCTGCTTCTGCTGTGAGAGGCTCTGTTGTCCTTCCGCTGCTGGAGGCATGAGGGGGAGGAACCCTGACTGGGTGTCCACAAGTGCTCCGAGTAGAAGAGCCACAGGCACCAGACACAGGGCCACACAGGGAGTCTGGAGGGTTCGGCCAGCGGTATCACTTGATCCAGGGTGCGGACCAGGGAGGGAAGAGCTGGAAAAGGCACAGAGAGAATACAGGAGAGAATAGAGGGTGCAAAGGCATGAGGGAAGTGAGGTTTGGGAGAACATGAGGGCTTCAGCATGGCTGAAGTTAAAGTTTGAGCCAGGCGATAGAAGAGGGCTTATAAAGGAAGTTTGAGAGGTGGCTGGGTGGCTCAGTAATTTAAGTGTCCTTACTCTTAATTTTGGCCCAGGTCATGATCTCACAGTTAGTGGGTTCCAGCCCCTCATCGGGCCGTGTGCTGACAGTGTGGAGTCTGCTAGGGATTCTCTCTCTCTCTCTCTCTCTCTCTCTCTCTCTCTCTCTCTGCCCTTCCTCTGCTCTCTCTCAGTCTTTCAAATAAATAAATAAAAGTTTTTTAAACAAGGAAATTTGAGGTTACACTGAAAAACTTCATTTTTTTTTAATTTTCTTTTTAATGTTTATTTATTTATTGAGAGAGAGAGCAAGCCAGGGAAGGAAACAGAGAGAGAGAGAGAGAGAGAGAGAGAGAGAGCTAGCGAGCGCATCCCAAGCCAGCTCCGGGCTGTCGGCACAGAGCCGGATGCGGGGCTCAAACTCACGAACTGTGAGATAATGACCTGAGCCAAAACCAAGAGTCAGACATTTAGCTAACTGAGCCACTCAGACGCCCTTGAAGAACTTTTGTGTTTTATTTAGGGAAGAGATTTGTACTTTACTGAGAAATGGGAGGCCATTGGCAGGTTCAAGAAGGGTCATGATAATCTATGTTTTAGAAAATGGATGCTGGCAACGGTATAAAGGTAGGTTGAAGAGACTGACAGAGGAGCCAGTTAGGCCTTTTCTGGAGTAAATGCTTGGATAGTTGTAGATACTAAGTAGCAGGAGGGGAAGTCAGTCGCTAGATGATACAGACAGATGGGGACGGGGATGAGGTTCAGGAAGCAAGCTCATGTGTTAGGGTGTGACCCGTTGAGTATGTGGTGCCTGAGGTGTTCCTGATGCAGATAGAAGCCTGGGATACATTGGAAATGTGGACCCGGACCTGAAGAGACAGGTGGGAGTCAGAGGGATGGAGCCCTCAGTGTACTGGTAAGAAGGTGGAAACGAGTGCCTAAAGGAGTAGCTGTACTGATCCAGAGGATCCAGAGGCTCTGTCCTTCCAGGGGTAGCACACTTGTCCTGCCTCGTTCCCCTACATCACCATCTCCTTTCTCTATTTCTACCTTCTGCTTTTCTCTCATGCATATACACACTCACAGACATTCATACAGTACATCAGGGATCACCTTTTTTTGTAAAGGGCCAGTAGTAAATATTTTAGGTTTTGCTGCCTACACACTGTTTCTACTCACATATCCTTTTGTTTTCAACCTTTAAAAATGTAAAAATTATTGCTTGCTTCAGGGCAAAACCTGTACAGACACTGGGCTGGATTTGGCCCGCGGAGTTTGTAGACCCCTGCTCTAAAGCACCCTCAGGAATTGATTCCCTTAAAGCAACTGACACTTAACCTTGGAGAATATTCACATCAGGAGAAAGAAGTCAGTGTCGTAACTGAGTGTGTAAATGTGTAAACTGAGTAAATGCTGAGTGCTTGCAGCCCTTTTCTTCCCAAGGAGCACCTACCTGTCTTTATCTGGCTGACTCTTCTTCATCCTTCAGACTGGATCGTTGTCATCTTCCTCTCGAAGGCATTCCCGACCCCCAGTCTGAGTGTGTGACCCTATCTGAGTGTTCCCCTGGCACTCTGTACTTCCTGTATCATGGCATGATGGTCACACTCCCATAATTGCCTGGTTGTTTCTCTGTATCGCTCACCAGGCTCTGGGCACCAAGTGGGCAGTGCATTGGCCGCTGTTGCATGCTCGTATTCCCAGCGAGTGGCAAGGATGGGCTCTGTGGATCACGAATGAGTGAGGAAGAGGGTGGAGGAGAAGTAGAGCACGGCGGTTAGGGGAGAGGCCCCAAGGCTGTCAGACCTGGGCTCAGATGATGGCTCTGCAAGTGTCCGATGTCTGGCCTTGGACAATTTAGCTAACCTTTCTGCACTTTGGCTCCTGCTGTTACTACGATTGTGGTGGTGGTGGTGCTGACCACTACCACCACTGCTGCTGCAGTCTCTACCACTCCAGGAAGGCCGCGTGGTGTAGGGATTCAGAGGCCGCCAGTTCATTTCCAGCTCCACCATTTACTAGCTGTGTGGTCTTGAGCAAGTTTCTTAACTTCTCTGGTCTCAGTTTCCTCTTTTGAAAGATGTGGCTGATCCATCTAACTCAAAGGGTTAGACTGTGGAGACTGAGAAAATAAATTTTAAGTTTAAAATTTTTTTTTTTAACATTTTATTTATTTTTGAGACAGGGAGAGACAGAGCATGAACAGGGGAGGGTCAGAGAGAGAGGGAGACACAGACTGAAACAGGCTCCAGGCTCTGAGCTGTCAGCACAGAGCCTGATGCGGGGCTCGAACTCACGGACCGTGAGATCATGACCTGAGCCAAAGTCGGATGCTTAACCGACTGAGCCACCCAGGCGCCCCATAAATTTTAAGTTTAGAAGAGTGGTGGCTTCCTAGTAAAGTCAGTAGGTGTTTACTATTAATGAATGAAGTCTGACTTGGGTCTTAGCTATTAATTTTACCGCCCTTTCCTGGGTTCACTCAATCCATGATATACAGTTTATGAGTGCCTTCTGTGCTCAAACCTGCGAAGTTGTAACTCTGAGTTGTTCTACTTTGACTCAAGACGTATGTAATTTGATTATAAAAATCCTGGAAGAGCTTCTTGATTCCCTGCTCTGCCTGTGTCTTTCCTATTGGACTGAATGACTTTGAGTAAACTCCAGCATATAATCTGTGCTTTATAGATACTCTTGGGTGGCACCATCCTCCTCAGAAACCTCTCTGGGAGCTAGGAGACTGATTTTATAAAGGCCTGTGCCTCCTGGCATCGCTGTTTCGCTGTCTCCCAACATAAACGGATGAAAATGCCAGCCCGGACCAGGCTCAGCTCAGAGAGGTGTCATAACAAGGTCAGGCAGGACGAAGTACAGAGACCAAGGTTCTTTAAATCTCTAAGCTGCTGTTGTCATCATAAATGTCCAGACACTGTTCCTAAAAGTCAGGCTGTGTGACTAGACTAGCTATAACTTGAATTCACTTAATGTTTGTTACTCACCATGTTTAAAGGTATTATAGAGATCACTTGAACCAAATAATAATTACTCTTTTTACTTTTTCTGATTACCTCTCGTTTCCCATGTAAATAAACACAATCGGTATCACCCAGCAAGGCCACAGATGAAATTGCCAGTTGGTTTCTTTATCACTGAGAAGTCTGACCGGTAACATTTTAAGCCTTAAAATTTGTACATTCAGCTTTTCTCTCTGACAGGGCAGACAGTTTACAGAAGAATCAAGACCTGGAATTTGAAAGAAATAGAGAACGGTTTGAATTTTTAAAGGTATGGGCGGAGTTTGCTTCCATTGGCTGGTTGTTTATAAACGCGGGTACGAGGGGGAGGTACCAAGGAGCTGGGCTGCATGGAAGTGCATCGGATACTCATTGCGTTCTTTCCGGTCCTTCCTAGTGGGGTTCTCAGGCTTTTCGCAACATGCGGATTATACCCCCTGGCTCAGGAATCATCCACCAGGTGAATCTGGAGTATTTGGCAAGAGTGGTATTTGATCACGATGGCTTTTATTACCCGGACAGCCTTGTGGGCACGGATTCGCACACTACCATGATTGATGGTTTGGGAGTTCTCGGCTGGGGTGAGTGTTGTTCCAGGTTCCTCTTCCACACACGCTGTTCTGTAGTGTGTAGCCTAATTCACACTGATCCCGTTATAACATCCCAGTAGCACGACTTTGTGTGACCACACATATCAGAGAGACGTTTTTGTCTGCTTTATTTACTGCTGGATTTCCACCTCACAGGTACTCAATAATAATGTTTGGAAGAACGAACTGGAGCTGTTTGTTAAAAATGGAGACTCCAGAACCCCACTTTCCAGTTGGTATAGAACCAAAGGGATTGTGATACTGCTGTTTTGGGGACCACACTCTGAGAAGTGCTTATAAAAATTCTGTAGAGGGAAATAGAAAAAGATAACTACTCATTACAGGATCCAAATCTACACTAGGAAGACATTGTAATGGGGTTGAATTATGCCTGAGGAATATACTAAGGCATGCTGAAAGCATTCTTCTGCCCTGCCTTCCTTGCAGGAGTGGGTGGTATCGAAGCAGAGGCAGTCATGCTGGGTCAGCCAATCAGTATGGTGCTTCCCCAGGTGATCGGCTACAGGCTGATGGGAAATCCCCACCCTCTGGTGACATCCACTGACATTGTGCTCACCATTACCAAGGTAACAACTTGCCCCCTCTTCCATGGTCTTGGGCAGTCACAGTGACGGGAGGAAATACAGGCTGGCATCCATCTTGGTTTCTCTGTGCACTAGGAAACAGTATGTTGATGATTTTTAAAAAGAGATGAGATGAGGAGAGGGTTCTTTGTTAAGTTTTAGATAATTATGTTCATTTTACTCTTCCATGGCTGCATGGATCCTTTTCTTTAAAAGGGTACTTTGAAATTGTGAAATAGTTCAGACACACAGAAGTTGAAATGACATTGGCATGCACCACCACCCAGAACTAACAGTTGGTAACATTTTGCCACCTTTGCTTCAGAGCCCTCTCTGTATGTATACTTTTTATGAGATAAAATGGGATATTTATGGCTAAAGCCATCCTCCACATTCTTAGAAATAATGGCTATCCTAACGTTCCAAGACTCATTCCCAAGCATGTGTTTATACTGTGACTACATTTTCTCACATGGTTCTTCTTTATATGTAAATAGCAAACTGCTCCTATGACTTTAATGTCTAACTTGTTTAATTCCCTTCTATGTATTCTAAATTACAACAGATGTTTCTCCAAGCTGGAAATACTCCTTTTTTTTTTTTTCTTTTTCCTTAGCTTTTGCAAGAAATAATGTTGTTGTTGTTTTTTTTTTTTTTTTTTTGGTGATTTGCTTGCTTTGCAAAAAGAAGGCCATTTCATTTTGAAAGATTATTGGAAAAGTGATGGTTTTTTATTATCACAGACATTTTTTTCTGGTTGTACAGTTTGGAGGCTTGGAGTGTTAGGGATGGCCACTATCCTGTTAAAGGCCAAAGATGTTTCTCTTTAATCTTTATGGAATTTGGAATCACGTTTATTTGAACCCTGTAGCTTTTTTGAGAAGTCTGTGCATTATTCTTTAAATGTAGAATAATGTAGGTCTTGCCCACAGAATTTGGCAGAATCCCACATAACCAAAAGAGCCTGACGGTTGTCCACACAGTTCATGAAACTGGCTTCGTGCAGGGCCACGTCAGTCACTGAGGCCCCAGCCCTGGCTGATGGCGTGTATGGAAAATATATGGGAGTCAGACTGTCTAGATCTTTTGGTTGCATTTGACTTGTACCTCTGTTCAGGAAATTTGTTCATTATACCCTTGAAAATAATCCATTTATCTATCCGCTTAAACTAGTGCAAGACCGTTTAGGTTGAAAGAATTTATTTAATTTTTAGCACTTCCAGTGATCTCCTTAGAGAGAAAAAGCCCTTCTCATTTTAGAAAACTTTTATTAATGTTGATATTTGTGATTTGGGCGTTAACTTTTTCTTTTCTTTTCTTTTTATAATAATTATTTTGATGTCATTTTTTTATTTAATTATTTTTTAAATTTACATCCAAGTTAGCATATAGTGCAACAGTGATTTCAGGAGTAGATTCCTCAACGCCCCTTACCCATTTAACCCCTCCCCCCCCCCAAAAACCCCTCCAGTAACCCTCTGGTTGTTCTCCATATTTAAGCGTCTCATATGTTTTGTCTCCCTCCCTGTCTTTATATTATTTTTGCTTCCCTTTCCTTGTGTTCATCTGTTCTGTGTCTTAAAATCCTTATATGCGTGAAGTCATATGATATTTGTCTTTCTCGGACTAATTTCACTTAGCATAATACCCTCTAGTTCCATCCACGTAGTCACAAATGGCAAGACTTCATTCTTTTTGATTGCTGAGTAATACTCCATTGTGTGTGTGTGTGTATATATATATATATATATATATATATATATATATATACACACACCACATCACCTTTATCCATTCATCTATCAGTGGGCATTTGGGCTCTTTCCATACTTTGGCTATTGTTGATAGCGCTGCTATAAACATTGGGGTTCATGTGTCCCCTCGAAACAACACACCTGTATCCCGTGGATAAATGCCTAGTAGTGCAATTGCTGGGTCGTAGGGTAGTTCTATTTTTAATTTTTTGAGGAACCTCCACACTGTTTTCCAGAGTGGCTGCACAGTTTGCATTCCCACCAACAATGCAAAAGAGATCCTTTCTCTCCACATCCTCACCAACATCTGTTGTTGCCTGAGTTAATGTTAGCCATTCTGACAGGTATGAGGTGGTATCTCATTGTGGTTTTGATTTGTATTTCCCTGATGATGAGTGATGCTGAGCATTTTTTCATGTGTCATTTGGCCATCTGGATGTCTTCTTTGGAAAACTGTCTATTCATGTCTCTTGCCCATTTCTTCACTGGATTATTTGTTTTTTGGGTGTTGATTTTGATAAGTTCTTTATGGATTTTGGATACTAACCCTTTATCTAATATGTCATTTGCAAGTATCTTCTCCCGTTCTGTCGGTTGCCTTTTAGTTTTGCTGATTGTTTCCTTCACTGTACAGAAGCTTTTTATTTTGATGAGGTCCCAATAGTTCATTTTTGCTTTTGTTCCCCTTGCCTCTGGAGACGTGTTGAGTAAGAAGTTGCTGCAGCCAGGGTCAAAGAGGTTTTTGCCTGCTTTCTCCTCGAGGATTTTGATGGCTTCCTGTCTTACGTTTAGGTCTTTCATCCATTTTGAGTTTATTTTTGTGAATGGTGTAAGAAAGTGGTCCAGGTTCATTCTTTTGCATGTCGCTGTCCAATTTTCCCAGCACCACTTGCTAAAGAGACTGTCTTTCCTGCTTTGTCAAAGATTAGTTGGCCCTAGGTTTGTGGGTCCATTTCTGGGTTCTCTATTCTGTTCCATTGATCTGAGTGTCTGTTTTTGTGCCAGTACCATACTGTCTTGATTACAGCTTTGTAATACAACTTGAAGTCTGGGATTTTGATGCCTCCAGCTTTGGTTTTCTTTTTCAAGATTGCTTTGGCTATTCGGGGTCTTTTCTAGTTCCATACAAATTTTAGGATTGTTTGTTCTAGCTCTGTGAAGAATGCTGGTGTTATTTTGATAGGGATTACATTGAATATGTAGATTGCTTTGGATAGTATTGACATTTTAACAATATCTGTTCTTCCTATCCAGGAGCATGGAATATTTTTCCATTTTTTTGTGTCTTCTTCAATCTCTTTCATAAGCTTGCTATAGTTTTCAGTGTAGACATCATTTAGATTTACAGGAGAGTTGATGTAAAGAATACAGGGAGTTTCTGTTACCTTTCTTCCAACTGCCCCAGATGTTAACATCTCACATAACCGCGGTACATGAAATCAAAATGAAGAATGTGGGTCCAACACTGCTAATGAAACAAGTAACTTCACCAGTGTTTTCAGTAATGACCCTTTTCTGTTCCAGGATTCAATCCAAGATTCCACACTGTATATAGTTAACATTACTTTTTAAATTTTATTTCTTAGAGTAATCAAAAATGTGTTGGGCCACTTCATTGTTTGTGTTTACGTACCAGGCTAGTTTATAAGAATTGTAAGGAGCTAGTTCTGCATTTTAAATGTGGGCTGTCAAGTCTCAGACTTTTCTATTGTTTTGCTGCCTAGCACCTGCGTCAGGTTGGGGTAGTGGGCAAATTTGTCGAGTTCTTCGGGCCGGGAGTAGCCCAATTGTCCATTGCCGACCGAGCTACTATTGCGAACATGTGTCCAGAGTACGGGGCGACTGCTGCGTTTTTCCCAGTTGATGAAGTTAGTATCAAGTACCTGGTGCAGACAGGTAAGTGCAGAACCGCGAAGGCAGAAGCCCTTCGTAAAGTTTCATAGAACTCTGGGGATTGGAGAACTGCCTTATGCCTCTGTCCCTTGGAGTGCACAGGGTCAGACTTACGGTGTTTCTCCTTTTCTCTGTAGAGTCAGAATGGTTGTTGGGATTTCAGAAGATATGAGACAGACACTGTATGGCCAGTAGAAAGAGCTCAGGTGTTCTGGAATCCAAGTTATGCGTGCTGGTCTCTACTTCTAGTTATTTGACAGGAAACAAGGGATCTTAGTAATGAGAACAGCTGTCGTGTGCTGGGCACTTGCTATGTATTTGCTCTCACCCTCTTCACAGATCTGGGGTAGATTGATAGATGAGTTCATTAAACTAATCGGAGAGAAGACTGAGGATCAGAGAGAGATGTAGGGTATATATCCAAAGCCAATAAGTAATGGAGCTAGAATCCAAAGCTGAGGCTCCAAACAGGACAGCATTCCAGGACACCTCTGTCTGGGCTGTCCCAAAGGTAAAATGAAAGACCGCATGTGAGGGCATCTTGAAATGTTGGCGGTTTCTTGACTCTGTATGTATTTGTTTAGAGATTTGACTTGAACTTGGAGAAAGGTTTTTTGTTTTTTTTTAATTTTTCAAATTTATTTTTAAAATATTCAGTCATTTATTTAACACATTATCAACATCTGATCTAGGTGTCAGAGATACAGCAGTGACCAACATAATGTCTCTGCCCTGGTGGAGTTTCCATTCCAGTGAGGGAGACAGGCGTGAACAAATAAATAAATGCATACATATGTATATAAGAGAATGAGGAAGAAGGCAGGGGAGGTGGTTGGAGTAGCTGAAGGGTGCTAATTTATATATCGGAAGGTCAGCCAGGGCTCCTGAAAGCAGTTTGAAGAGATGCTTAAGTGGGGGACAAGCAGTGGGAAGTGGTGGAGGAGGCATTTTCCAGACAGAGGAACCCAAGTACAGCAACTCAAGACGGGACGGTCTCCGTGTGTTCAGATAACAGCCGAGGGAGTGGGGGGGCCTTTGCGGCTGGAGCCCAGGGTCAAGGCCATGGGAGGGGAGGTCAGGGACCAGATCCACACAGGGGCTTGCAGGCCATAGTGGACAGTTAGAAATTTATTTTAAATTCTAAATGTTCTAGGAAGCCACCAGGTCATTTTGAGCAAGAAGATCACATGAAACAATTTTATTTTTGATGGCTCATCCTGTGTGGCAGAGGTGGAAGGGACCTTTTGTTTTCCAAATGGCTTTTTTTTTTTTAAACATTTTTTAGTGTTTATTTATTTTTGAGAGAGACAGAGAGAGCACGAGCCGGGGAGGGGCAGAGAGAGAAGGAGACACAGAATCCGAAGCAGGCTCCAGGCTCTGAGCTGTCAGCACAGAGCCCGATGCAGGGCTCGAACCCACAAACCATGAGATCATGACCTGAGCTGAAGTCAGACGCCTTAACCGACTGAGCCATCCAGGCACCCCCCAAATGACTTTTAAAATTACAACTGAGTTATTAAGGAGAAAAGAACAGACAGACTTGGGCCTTCTCATCAGTATCCAGTGTTTACTATTGAAAGGTTCTAATGGCTGATGTTCCTTTTGAGATATCAGGAACAGCAGGCATCAAAGGTAAAGGCTGGTCAAGGTAAAGGCAAACGCAAGGACGGGGCAAATGCACACACACCTCATCATGAGGGTTTGTGAGATGTTTACAGACTTCAAGTTTCATCCAGGTCTTCTCCCTGATTGTCCTGAGGAAAACCCTCTGGAAGTAGTTAATATTGTGATAAAAAGTGGTCTTTTTAAAATGTTTTTATTACATATAACCGTATTGAAATTGATTGAGATCTCCCTTACTCCCCAAAAAGTTGAAGTGAAAAAGAGGTAGAAATAAAAGAACAGAAGAAATGGTTGAGGGAATTGACCGAGAGAAGGGGAGGGTTGACGGGGAGGAAAAAGAGGGGAAAGCTGCAAAATACACCCAGAGATCAGATTCATTTCTGTGGCTGTAGAGGTGGCCACCAAGCTGCTTAGTGATCTGGCACCAAATTTGTCACATCTAGTGCATTGAAACAAACATACTGCTTCAGAGAAGTAGAGCCCTTTCTCACGCTGAAAGCTAAGAGAATTTTCTTCTGTGCATCTTCGGAAGAGGATGGCTGGGTTGTACCAAACGTGATAGATACATACATTAATGAAGCTCAGCCATCTTTTAAGAGGTCCAGGCTGAAAGCGGGTAACTTTTACAATCCAGCTAAAACAAACAGGCAAATAAACAGGCTCATCTGTCATGGTCCAAGAATCAAGCTCTCAAACAGTCTTACTTAACTGTCAGAGAAATGAGTGGAATGTGTGCCCATTGGGTATTGCTCCGTGAATATTGTCATCTACAGTCAGGATCTAGATAAAACAGCAGAGAGGCACCTGGCTGGCTCATCAGTAGAGCATGTGACTCTTGATCTCGGGGTTGTAAGTTGGAGCCCCATGTTGGGTGTAGAGATTACTTGAAAATAAAATGTTAAAAAAAAAAAGAAAAGAAAAAAAGATACAGCCGAGCATTGAGGGTCATATTCCATTAGGAGTTAAGACTTGGGACTTTGGAGTCTTGAGCCACTATTTCCTTATCTAGAACTTGTCTCATTAGAGATGGAGATGATACATTTAAAATGTTTAGCACATAGTGCTGGGCAGACGCGAAGTGCTCAGAGCTGGTGGCAGCTTGAGAGGATTGCTATTTTCACAAGAATAATGTGGAGTGCTGAGTCTGGTCACTTGAAGGCAGAGGCTTCGGTGTGCTTTAACAGTTAACTAAGCCTTAGGTCCTCTGAATGAAGGACAGTGACCAAAGAGAGGAGAGTACTTACAGATAGGACTAGAATCTTCTTCAGCACATAGTCCAGATCAGTTCATGGCCCCTGATAAACAGCAGCATCACCCAGAGAGTCAAAACGTTAGACTGAATGTTGAAATCGAAGCAAAGCTTTTGGGTGGGTGTGTGTGTGTGTGTGTGTGTGTGTGTGTGTGATGCACCTGACTGAATGTTGAAATCGAAGCAAAGCTTTTGGTGTGTGTGTGTGTGTGTGTGTGTGTGTGTGTGTGTGTGTGTGTGTGTGTGATGCACCTGACTTCTCTAATTGCTGGCGGAGGCTTTAGTTTCACCAGGAAATATTAACACCTGTTACTTGTTATTTCTTAAAATGCCCACTTAGGTCGTGATGAAGAAAAAGTAAAGCAAATGAAAAAGTATCTTCAAGCTGTAGGAATGTTTCGGGATTTCAGTAACCTCTCTCAAGACCCAGAGTTTGCCCAGGTATGAGAGCACCTTTCACCAAGTGTGTGTTTCCTCTTCCTTGAGCCTGTGATTTCAGTCGTGTGTGTTTTTTCTTAGGAGGTGTACTTGTAGGATATTAGTCACTGCCAAGTCATCACAGAAGAACATGTTAAAAGGCTGAAAAAAATCAAAAAGATAAGGAATTGTAAACATAAAATAACTTCTTCCATTAGGCTGAGTGTGCGCCCCCTTTCTGACCTACCCATTTACTCCTCTAAGGTGGAAAACCTTTGAAGAAGGCCTTTGCCAGAGGGAGTAAGGCTGTTTAAAGGCTAAGCTCATTGTTATTATAGATGGAAAAGAAATGGAGGTCAAGTGTAGCAATTAGTTCTGATTTATCCATTCATTTTCTTCATTCATTTTCTCAGGTGCAAACCGATTCCCAATTTTTCTTTTCAAGAAAGCCCGGAGGGTAACCTGGATACAGGCCCCTGGTTTTGTTTCATAGTACACTGAGAGAAGGAAATATGCACTTAGACCAAGGCCCATTTCCCGGCATTGATGACTCAGTGGCCGCATCCTACCAATTCATTCTAGCAAAAAGCACAATGGTGTATGTATCATTTTAGAATAAACCCATCTCAAACTAAGCTAAGCCTTAAAAAGAGTGTAGGAGCTGCTTTGGAAAGGTGGATGCATAAAAGACACCAGCCAGCAGCTACAGCGCCCACCCTGGTCATCCTGAGAGGTGACAAGTCTTCCCGCCTGTCCCGCACCACTTACGTGTCCATCTTGATCTTCGGAAACTCATTCTTTAAGTATTAAAAAGAACATTGACTCCTTGCTTATGAATGTGGTGGTTTAGTTTGTTTGGTTTTGTAGCTGTGGTGTTATAAATTGTCTGACACAACCGGAGTGTTTTCTCTGAGGTACAGCGTCCGCGCCTGAGTCCCTTCTCTTTTGGGTGGACAGGTTGTAGAATTGAACTTGAGAACAGTCGTGCCTTGCTGCAGTGGACCAAAAAGACCTCAGGACAAAGTCGCTGTGACGGACATGAAAAAGGACTTTGAGAGCTGCCTTGGAGCCAAGGTAGGGTCCGGGAAGGCAGGTGGACGTCTCCCCAACCCTGCCCCGTGCCCGATCTCTTAGTGCCCACGCTGCTTTTCACCCTCTAATGAGGAAGCTTCCTGAAGCCTGACTCTGAGGGCGTTCCTTCTCCATCCTGAAGTCCTCAGTGCTTCTCCCATTAGCCAAGAGCCACACAACTTCCTAAGAGCACTTGACCACCTGTGAACACAACTCATCCCGCCTTTTTAAAAGCATATCTGCTTTTCATATGACTCTCACTACACTGTCTACTCGACTTGCCCAAGCTTTTCTGGCCATTTTACTTCTTGTTCATGCCCTGCCTCCACCCACATGCATCCGTCTTCACCCTCTGTGCATGTCCTAATCTATCAGCCCCTCCATAGCATGGCCTCACATCCCATAGCAGAAAGTCGTCATTTGAACTTCTGGCACTTGGTCTGAGATGGCATCCATGTTCTTAAACCTACATTGCTGGTCCTTTACATTTCCCTTATTGGATGTCCCTTGTTGGACTGTATGTTTTGAGTATAGGATTTGTGTCAGAATCACCTTTGTATCCCACAAAGTACCCAGCATAACATCTTGTATGCAGATTTTCAATGAACATCTCCCCACATGATGATTATGGTATGTGGTGGGTTTTATCCTTGAGCCACCAGCATTAAACCAAATGTTCAGCTGTACTTTATTTGCCTTATTGATCATGATTAGTTGAATCTGACCAAAATGTATATATATATATATATATATATATATATATATATATATATATATACACACACACAGTGAAAAGTTCTCACTTTAGAAGAAAAAGAAATACTTTGGTAACCATAATTTTAAAAGCAATTTTTAACAAAACATAAGTATGTCAGCTAGTGAACTCTGAAATGCTAGAGAAAAATTAAAGTTCTCTTTATTGTTTTTAAATATTTATAAAAGGCAGTCATAATTTCTGAATCTTGATCTACTTTGAAGTCCTATTAATATTTACTTCCTTCTCATCTCAAAAATGGAAATGCTAAAGCTACAAATTTAGTTTCAAGTTCGTCTGATTAACTCAATGACATTATTGTAGAGTTTAATGGATAGGAACCAAGGCCACTGATTCTAATATGATGGAAACTTAGAACTTCTTTTTTTTTTTTTTCTCTCTCTCCCCATAGCAAGGGTTTAAAGGATTCCAGGTTGCTCTGGACCATCATAATGACCATAAGACATTTATATATAATAATAGTGAATTCACCCTCACTCATGGTTCCGTGGTCATTGCTGCCATTACTAGCTGCACAAACACCAGTAATCCATCGGTGATGTTGGGGGCAGGTGAGTGCATTTGAATTGGTCCCCATGGTCCTGTGGACGTGTGGGTGGAAATCTTTCAAGACACGACCCAGGGGCTTAACAGTTCTACATGTCCAAACATTGTCTTTTACCAAGGCAGAGATTTATTGGCCCAAAAGTGTTTACACAGTAACTAGTGTCCAAAGCCAAGTATTTAAAGTAGAATACATAATGCATACTAGTCTTTAGGATTAACACAGAAAATAAGTAGAAGAAAGCCAAAAAAAAAAAAAAAGATGAATTTTTGGTAAAGCTTAGAATCTTGTGTTAGATTCTAGAAGGAAAAACAAAAACAAAACCTGTTTTCATATCAATATCACAGACTATTCTCTGTAAAACCCCTATTGGGCCTTTTCATACAGTAGACTTCGTCTGTCTTTGAAGTGCTGTCAGGTGCATCTGACTTAGGGCACAGGGCACTGGTTGATAAAACTTCCTGGTCTTTTAGGCAATTCTGGTTAAGCAGTTAATATTGACATACAGAGTTTAATTAATAGAAGGCTCTTTAGTGGGAATGCAAGCTGGTGCAGCCACTCTGGAAAACAGTATGGAGGTTCCTCAGAAAACTAAAAATAGAACTACCCTACGACCCAGCAATTGCACTATTAGGTATTTGTCCAAGGGATACAGGTGTGCTGTTTCGAGGGGACACATGCACCCCAATGTTTATAGCAGCACTCTCAACAATAGCCAAAGTATGGAAAGAGCCCAAATGTCCACTGATGGATGAATGGATAAAGAAGATACGGTTTATATACACAATGGAGTATTACTCAGCAATCAAAAAATGAAGTCTTGCCATTTGCGACTACGTGGATGGAACTGGAGGGTATTATGCTAAGTGAAATTAGAGAAAGACAAATATCATATGACTTCACTCATATGAGGACTTTAAGAGACAAAACAGATGAACATAAGGGAAGGGAAGCAAAAATAATATAAAAACAAGGAGGGGGACAAAACAGAAGAGACTCATAAATACGGAGAACAAACTCAGGGTTACTGGAGGAGTTGAAATCATTGTTGCACTCCTGAAATCATTGTTGCACTATATGCTAACTAATTTGGATGTAAATTTTTAAAAATAATAAAACTTTTTTTTTTTTTTTAAAAAAGGAAAGCTCTTTAGTTTCCAGTTGTTTTTTATCATTCCCAAGAGTTCCTGTTGTGTCCAAAGACCAAGGTCATCACAGAGTTCTTTCTTTTTAAAGTGCACAAGTACGTAAGGAAAACCTTTGTCCAAGAATTCTTCTCTGGACACCTAAGCCTTTGTTGTCTGGATCGAACAAATTTCCTTAAGACAAGTCACCAGCTTGTCTGTAGCTTTTTGTGTCTTTTGACCCCCACTCCTCATTTCTTTACAAATTCTATGAGATGTTCCTAAGAGAGCACCCAGTGCCCCAGTAATGGTCTCTGTTACTTGCCAAAAATCCAGGGGCCTAGAGCTGGTGATTTTCTGCTTTAAAAAAAAAAAATCTGAGGACTAGATTTTTACTCTAGACTGTATTCCTCACCTACCAGTACACAATTCATATCCCTTTAAAAAGGGCCCTTCCAATTATAATTTTCATCCAAATAAAACGTAATTAGAAGGATTGCTTTCCCTCCAAAAGTTAAAAACTTATTCTGTAATATATTCCTGAACATTTTTAAGTTTACTTCTTTAAAAAAAAAAAAAAAAAAAAAAGCCCATCTCTTTCTTCGTTTTCATGACTAATTTTGAGTTTACTGCATACGTGTAAATGACTTTGGGCCAGTGAGCTTTTGATTTCTGCTAGGCAGCAGAACTAGAAAGCACCATGAATGGGGCTTTGTCAGGCGGTGGCAGGAAATGCAGACGGAAGGACCAGTCTCCTTGCTGAACTGTCCCTGGCAGCTAGGCTAGGTGGCCACCCTACCCAATGTTGGTGTTCACTATTTCACAGGATTGTTAGCAAAGAAAGCTGTGAATGCCGGCCTGCACGTGAAGCCTTACATCAAAACTAGCCTGTCTCCTGGAAGCGGTGTGGTCACCTACTACCTGAGAGAAAGTGGTGTCATGCCTTACCTGTCACAGCTTGGGTGAGGAAGAATTTTCTTTTACACATTGCTTTTGTTGTATTTTGTTCCACATGTATCTTACGGTGTCACCTTGTAACACGTCAGCCTATCTGATGGTATCTAATTAGTCTTGTCAGAAGGTGAGTAGACTTCAGCCCTTACATTCCAACAGAGTAGGGCCCTCGTGTGGACACTTGTGCTGGTTGTTCATCATACAAGGGTGCCTATAAGGGCAAAGCAGGACTGAAATCAAGCCTGTGGCTTTGCTATGACACTGCATCCTTCTAGAGGAGAGGCTGCCATTTCTCAATTGACAGAGGTATGCTGTGGGCTAACATTGGCTCTGCACCTGAGAGACTGCCCTCAGGTATGAAAATACTTACTTACCAGGACTAAAAATGTTTTAATTCCTTGGTGTAAACTAGTCATTTGTTACCAAATACAATTCCTCCAGTTTGCCCACTGTTCCTAATTTGGATGAGAAAGATTTTATCCATGTATCTCATTAAAGTCAAAGTCCTTGGGATTATACAGAGTAGTAAATACAGAAATTAAATGGCATATGTGATTTCAACTTTTAAAAAATCTAGATCATTCTCTCATGGTTCATGGTTTTGAACCCCATGTCAGGGTCTGTGCTGACAGCTCAGAGCCTGGAGCCTGCTTCAGATTGTGTGTCTCCCTCTCTCTCTGCCCCTCCCCCACTCATGCTCTGTCTCTCTCTCTCTCTCTCTCTCTCTCTCTCTCAAAAACAAATAAACATTTTTTTAAAAAAAGTCTAGATCATTTAGTTGAACTCCTTTTTACAATTTACTCGAAAAAGAATTTATTTTATTTTAGTTTTATTTGAGAGAGAGAGAAAGAGCAAGCAGGGGGCGGGGAGACAGAGAGCAACAAGGAATCCCGAGGAAGCTCTGTGATGTCAGCACAGAGCCTAACATGGGGCATGATGCCATAAACTGTGAGATCGTGTGACCTGAGCTGAAATCAAGAGTCAGATGCTCGACCAACTGAGCCCCCCAGGAGCCCCTCAAAAAAGACTTTAATTCAATGATCTCGAATGGATGAATAGTATATTAAAACGCTCTACCTGGTTGGTCAGTCGCATGTTGACTCTTAATCTTGGGGTCATGTTCGAGCCCCGTGTTGGGGGGTTAGATTGTGCTTAAGATTAAAACAAAAACAAAAACACCTTTAAAATGCTCCTGAGAGGGGCGCCTGGGTGGCTCAGTCGGTTAACCATCCGACTTCGGCTCAGGTCATGATCTCGCGGTCCGTAAGTTCAAGCCCCGCATCAAGCTCTGTGCTGACAGCTCAGAGCCTGGAGCCTGCTTCACATTCTGTGTCTCCCTCTCTCTCTGACCCTCCCCCATTCATGCTGTCTCTCCCTGTCTCAAAAATAAATAAACGTTAAAAAAAAATTTTTTTGTAAATAAAATGCTCCTGAGAATGAAAGCTTTCTAGAGACAGTGCTAAACTTACTCCATGTGCTGCTGTTCTCCTTAAATCAGTAGTCTCTAGACCTGTCATCGGCAGAGAGGCTTGCTGAGAATCATTGCGCACCCGTGCTTCTCTCCCGGCACCTAGGTTTGATGTGGTCGGCTACGGTTGCATGACCTGCATTGGCAATAGTGGGCCCTTACCCGAAGCTGTGGTAGACGCCATCACCCAGGTAAGTGCAGAGGAGCCTGTGGGGCTTCAGAGTTGTTGTCTCCTTTCATAAGATGTGCGACCAAAATGCCGGTCGTCTCAGGAAGGTCCGGGGAAGCAGGGAATGGATGCCGTTGCACGTACGGTCTTCGGGGGCAAGCCAGCCTTACCAGCTGTCTACCTTGTGCGGCACATTTCTCAGCCGTAAATTGAAGATGATAATAGTACGTGCTGCGAGCACGGAGGTGATAATGGACATGCCGGACTTTGAGTGGTGCCGGCACACAAGTGCCCGGTCGGTGCTGGTGTTGACTGCAGACAGCTCCAGAACTGTGTGTTCCTGGTAATCTGAAAACTGGCTCGGAGTCAGGGCTCCATGCAAACAAATCAAAACTAAGTTGCATTGGTTTGATTTTTGTTCTGTAAATTCTGTAGCTTTGAGAAACACTATTTGGTTTGCTTTGCAAACATAGGTCAGTGTGGCTTCCTTGAGCTTTCAGCTGTTACAGACTTTCCCTCCTGTTCTCAGGCCCCAGGCGGCAAAGTAACCAGGATGCTGCCTTCTGACTGACCTGGGAGTTTCTCATGACCAGAAACCATGTCTCTCTGTGTCTTTTGACCCAGAGTGTCTCCCCAGGGACAGCCGTGCATGTTCTTTTCCCCGCACCCAGGGGACCAAGTGAAAGAAGGGTTTAAGGAGCCTCCTCCATTGATGGGAAACTTTAGCAGGTGGTCTGAGACAAAAAGTCCAGGCAACCTCTTCTCTGCGTGAACTGATTTTTCTCTTGCCGGACACAGGGAGACCTTGTAGCTGTTGGAGTACTATCTGGGAACAGGAATTTTGAAGGTCGAGTCCACCCCAATACCCGGGCCAACTACTTAGCCTCTCCGCCCTTAGTGATAGCATATGCAATTGCTGGGACCATCAGGATCAACTTTGAGAAAGAGCCACTGGGTAAGATTTCGTTTGTGTGGTTACATTTGTTTGTTTGATTTTTTTCCCAGTGAATCTGAAAATCTTATTGGAGGAAAATAACTGCTTTCATTAATAATTAATGAGGCAAAGAACTAACAAAGATGAGAAGGAGTCTTTTCTTTATTCCCTCACACACAGGGAAGACCTACCTGAAATACACAAGAATTAACTGAAGGACAGAGATAACAAAAGGAAAGAAATAAGGGGCACCTGGGTGGCTCAGTTGGTTAAGCAGCCAACTTTTGATTTTGGCTCAGGTCAAGATCTCAGGTTCATGAGTTACACACGGGCTCCGTGCTAACACTGCAGAGCCTGCTTAGGATTTTCTCTCTCTCCGTCTCTCTCTCTGCCCTTCTTCTGCTCATTCACTCTCTCTCTCTGTCTACCTCTCAAAATAAATAGATAAATAAAACTTTAAAAAAAAAAAAAAAAAAGGGCTCCTGGGTGGCTCAGTCAGTTGAGCATCCGACTTCGGCTCAAGTCATGATCTCGCAATTCGTGAGGTTAAGCCCCTGTCGGGCTCTGTGCTGACAGCTGGAAGCCTGGAGCCTGCTTCAGATTCGGTGTCTCCCTTTCTCTCTGCCCCTCCCCTGCTCGCACTCTGTCTCTCAAAAAACATAACATTAAAAAATAATTTAAAAAAATAAAAAATAAAACAAAAATTTTAAAAGGAAAGAAATACAAAAAGGCATAGAGAGCATGCTATTCTGGCTTCTTCCCTAGTTCTTCTCTTTCTAGCTCCTGCTTTTATCTAACGATAGGCACTGTTTTAACATATACTCTGTGGAAACACATCTCACACAGTTCACCTTCCCCAAATTCGGACAAATGATGCTGTGTTTCCTTTCCTCTGGTGGTTTTGCTGTGCCTTCCCCAATCTGTTCTGAGTAGATTAAATAATGTGAAAACAGTGCCCCTTAAATTAACTTTTTGGAAATCAAAACTAGAGCTATAATTGATCCTCATTATATGGTAGATTTGATATTGCAGATTTGCTTATTCACCAAAATGTATTTTAACCCCCAAATCAATACTCACCTTGCCTCCAAGGTCATTTGCAGACACGCACAGAGGGGTGACAGCTTTGAGTCACTCAACGAGCGTGTTCTCAGCTGCATCCAAACTAGGCAGGGTTCCACCTTCTTGTTTCAGCACTCCTACTGTCAGCAAGTATCCTGTTCATGCTCTGTGTAGTGCCATGTTTTCCCACATTTTTGTGGTTTTGGTGATTGCACTTTTAAAAATAGTCCCCAAGCGTAGTGCCGAAGTGCTGTCTAGTATACGTAAGCCCGAGAAGGCTGGGGTGTGCCTCGTGGGAGGTAGACTTAGTTCAGGCAAGAGTTATCGTGTTGCTGGCTGTGACTTCAGTGTAAACGCATCAACAAAATATATTAGATAGGGTGTCTTTAAGCAGAAGCACATGTAAAGCAAGATTATGTATTGATCGTTGCCGAAAACGTTAGGCTCGAGGCCCTCAGGGGCCTAACCCGCATCCCCTGGGGGCAGCGACTGAGTCTTCACTACTCAGTGTTTGCATGGATTTTACAGAATATTGCTACCACGGAGAACGGGATTTGACTGTATGTGATAATGAAAATGGGGTATTAAATTCAGTTTTTCTCTAATAAACTTTTTTTCCCCCAGGAGTAAATGCAAAGGGACAACAGGTATTTCTGAAAGACATCTGGCCAACCAGAGACGAGATCCAGGCCGTGGAGCGTCAGTACGTAATCCCTGGGATGTTTAAGGAGGTCTACCAGAAAATAGAGGTGAGGTCCCCCCCACCCTGCCCCTACACGTTTAGGGGAAAGCCGTTCCTTTGTGGCCTCTCTGCAGACCTTGAGGCTGATGGGGTGGAAGCTATGGAGAGTAACATTTACTTCTAAAGATAACCAGGGGAGTGGTTCTCAGTCGTTTCTCCTGAGACTCACATTTTTACAAAACCGCACACTCCCCAGATGTTCCCAGATTTGCTCAAGGCCCCAGCTTTGGCAGTAGCCTCGGGAAGAGAGGCCTTAGGTTGTGTGTGATTCCTAGCCAGCTTGCCCGAACCCACCCCCTCCTCAGACACCCTGGGTATTGTGTCAACTGTGGTTGAGGATCCGTGATGTCTACTAGAGTTTGTCACTGAGGTAGAGGTGTAATGCACCCTCAGAATTATTTGGATGCTTAAAAAAATTTTTTAAACCCATTCAGTAAAAAGCCCCAAACTACCAAACTACTGAAATAAATAAAACTTTTTGTGCAGTTTACAAACAGGGAGAAAATGTGTGGGGCTCAGTATCGTTTTCGGAGACCCTTGGATGTTATTCTTTCTCTGCTTTCTGTGGTTGGGTGCCTTAGGGAGTGCTGACTGGGGCTTGGGTTTGAAATAACAGAGCAGACTGTCTGGGGAGAAGGGTCAAATGGGGGGTCATATTCACGCACCGTGCCCTCCCACGAGTTGCACATTGGGAAGTGGTTATGAGCAAGTTTGTTGGGCGTTGGGTTGAACGCATTTCTCCAAAGGCTGAGGTAATGACCCTGTGGAGACATTCAAGTTGATTTTAATGCATAGCAGCTGTCATTTGCTATCCAGTGTCCATGTGACCTGGATGTCCACTTCCCCAAATTTTCAGAGAGTAAATAATTTCCCCTTTGGTACAGTCTGAATTATTGCTTCTTAAGTTAATACTTTGTATATGGATTAGTTTTCTGTTGCTGCCCAACAATTTATCCTAAAACTTAGTGGGTTAAAACAGCATTTATTATCTTACAGTTTCTGTGGATCAGAAATCCAAGTGTGGCTTAGCCGAGTGCCTCTGCCTTCACAAGGCTCCAGCCAGGGTGTCATCTGGGGCTGAGCTCATCTGAAGGCTCAGCTGGGGGAAGACCCCCTTCTAAGGCCACTCACATGGTTGTGGGAGGATAATGTGCCTCACAGGCTGTTGGGCTGAGGGCCTCAGGTCCCTGCCTACAGTTAGCTGGAGGCCCCCCTCATTGCCTTGCCGGTGGGTCTCTTCACAGCTCACAGCATGGTACTGACTTCCATCAGAGCAAGCAAGAAAGGGAGAGAGAGACAGAAGGCCGAGTCTCTTTATAACCCAATCTTGGAAATTAGTCACTAGGTTCAGCCCACACTCAGCAGGAGGGGATGGCTTAAGGGTGTGAATGCCAGGAAGGTGGGGGCAAGTCCTTGGAGCCGTCTTAGGGGCTTCCTGTCACAGTGCATATGTATTTTTAAGTTATTTGCCATGACATTGTCTTAGTATAAAGGAACTCTTTTGTATGGCTGGAATAAGAACTGTTTTGGGGTTTGTTGTATCGAAGTGGAGTTGACACACAATTACGTTAGTTTCAGGCCCCGTACATCTCATTGCTCACCACAAGTGTAGCTACCCTGCATCCCCGTTCATCACTGTTACGATACTACTGACTATGTTCCCCGTGCTGTGCCTTTCATCCCCATGGCTCATGCATTCCATGACTTGGAGCCTATACCCCCCAACCCCTTTCACCCCTTTCTGCCCATCCTTTCACCTCCCCTCCCCTCCGGCAACCATCAGTTATTTCTCTGTGTGTATCAGTCTGCTTCTGCTTTTTCTGTTGGTTTGTTCATTTGATTTGTTTTTTAGGTGCCACGTACAAGTGAAACCATGGTATTTATCTTTCTCTGATGTATTTCACTTGGTGTACTCAGTGTTATGCTAAGGATGGTTTTTATTATACTCTTAGAACATTCATTTTTTGCTTACGTGTTAAATATTCCTTAGAATGGAATGTGATTCGATTTGCTTTTCTTTCTTTTATCTTTTTGTATTTTTTTAAAGACTGTGAATGAAAGCTGGAATGCCTTAGCAGCCCCCTCGGATAAGCTATATTGCTGGAATCCCAAATCAACGTACATTAAGTCACCACCGTTCTTTGAAAACCTGGTATGGCTTTTTTTTTAATGTTTAACAAAATCAGTTTTCCAAATGGTTTCCTTATAAAGTCTACTTTATTACCCTGTGCCCTTGCTTTGTCCACCCATTCCATTGAAACCTGTACAAAGCCGAACGGATGATGCTGGGAGAATCTTGAGAAGCTGGGATATTTGGCTCTAGTGAGCCTACAGCTTCTGTGTCTGGGGCTTCTGTGTGGCTGTTAGAGACACCCTGGGGCTCCAGTGCCACCTGGACGTAGACTCAGAAAAGTCTGCGGAACTGACTGTTCCGGGAAGACATCCCCAGGCCTGTTCTATTTAAACCTTATACTCAGAAATCAAGGGAGATCTTCTCTACAACTGATGAACCAGGAGCCTGTGACCCCCTGGGTGGGGAGAGGGTGGGAGGAGAAGTCGGGATTCTCGTGTCCTCAGCTTCTGAGCTCCGTGGATGTGGACACAAAGAATGCCACCTATGGCTGCATCCCTGTTGGTTTTGACAGAATAGTGCCCAACTTTGCCTCCCTTCAAGGGTGGGATGTGAGTGTTCTGAGTAAATTCACCTTACTTTTCTAAGTACCCCTGACAAAACTAGGACCCCTAGTTCAGGTCCACAGACCATTGTTGTGACTGTTGAGACTCCCTTGGTGACTTGTTGGAGCAAACCTGGGCCAATACTGACTTGCTGTATGCTTTGCTAGACTTCAGATATCCAGCCGCCTAAGTCTATAGTGGATGCGTATGTGCTGTTAAATTTGGGGGATTCGGTAACAACTGACCACATTTCTCCGGCTGGAAATATTGCAAGAAACAGCCCCGCTGCTCGCTACTTAACTAACAGAGGGTAAGTGTGAGTGAGGGAAAAAAAGACTAAAAGACAGAAATGGAATGAATGAAGCCAGTATTTCTCTTTTGAATCAGAGTCTGGTTTTCACTGAACGCTGAGGCTTGAAAAACAGTCACCCTTTCTGTTTGCTGCTTCCAAGCTTCCTTGGGAGATTCCATCAGCAAGGGAGGGGACCTTCCTTCTAATGTCCCCATGAGACCCAGCTGTCGTTCCCGCCCCAGCTTGGCTGCCGTGAGGGTATGGGCTCTGCTCTCCGCCTGTGTCGCACTCGGCAGGGATGTCACCTGAGGTGCGTAGCCAGGTCCTGGTTGAGAGGAGGAATTTCTGAGAACAGTGGCTGACACATCCATTTGCCAATCCTTCAGTCTAGACTGATTTTAACAGCTATTATGCCAGTATTATCTCTTGTCACCTAATACACCGATAGTAATTGGAGTCGTTCCCAGATCTGACTTTCCATAAGAATCATCTGGGGAGATAAAAATTCCGCTTCCTCTCTGCACCTCCTGAATCAGCTTCTTCAGGGATGAAGCCCAGGGCTGATCTGAAGAACAAAATCCAGCACCTTCTTCTTCCTTCCCTTTCCTTGCCCTTCCCTTTGCTTTCTTTTCCCTTTCTCTTTCCTTTCCCTTGCCCTTCCCCTTCCCTTTCTTTCCCTTTCTCTTGCCCTTCCCTTTCTCTTTCCTTTCTTTCTTTTCCCTTTCTCTTTCCTTTCCCTTGCCCTTCCCTTCCCCTTCCCTTTCCTTTCCCTTTCTCTTGCCCTTCCCTTTCTCTTTCCTTTCTTTCTTTTCCCTTTCTCTTTCCTTCTTCTTCCCTTCCCCTTCCCCTTATCTTCCTCTTCCCCTTCCCTTCCTTTCTCTTTCCTTCCCCCTCCTTTTCCCTTCCCTTTCTCTTCCCTTTCCCTTCCCTTTCCCTTCCTTCTTGTGTTTTGTTTTGTCAGTGGGAGAGGAAAACTGCCTTGCCCTCACCGCACTTGCCTGGTAGCTGACCTGTTTTCTTCATACATCCCCCTCCTACTGTGCTCCACTCAGTCTCTGCCTTCTCCTAGTGCATCCTATGGGACAGTCATGTGCAGAGCAAGACTATTCCATGTTCCCCAGAAATGTGAGTGTTGAAGGTTTAAGAAGATAGCCCACCTCTAGCGGAGGTGATATACAGGAGTCTATGTCAAGATTTTTTTTTTTAATGTGGGGCAACTACTGTATTAAATGTACAGGAACTTTCTATACACAGACGCATATGGTAAGGTTTTAAAGGGATATGATTGTACTTTGAATGGGAGACAAGCGTCCATCAGCAAGCAGAGACAGGCAGGTGATATTCAAGAGGTGTCAGCGAATCCCTGCCCTTCCCCCTCATCCGTGCAGCTCAGTCTACACTGGCGATTGCCTTGTTTATCAAATGTTCCAGGCAAAGCCAAACGCCTTTCTGCCTGATGGTTTGAGCTGGCTGTTTTTTCCTCTTGGATCCTCTTCCCCCAAATAATCTGCCTGGTTAACTCCATTGCCAATTCAAGTCTTCCTCCATGAGGTTACCCTGCCCATGCTCTTGTTCTCTTTGCTTTGATCTACTTTTTTTTTTCCCTCAGTTATTAACCACATTCTAGTAACACTAATAAACAGTGCTCTTTTTTTTATTATGATTTCTTTGTCTCCACCTTTTAGAATGTAAGCCCTGCGAAGGCGCAGATCTTAATCTGTTTGGTTCATCAGTGTACCTTAGGCCCTTTGAATAGTTCTTGGCCCATAACTGGTGGTCAGTAAATGTTGAGTGAATGAATGAATGGGAGAAAAGAATTCAACAGCAAACAGAGAAACAGAGATTGAAGCTGAATACAGAAACTAAGGAAACAAGCCGTGACCAATACTTTTTTTGATTGGTGATTGTTGACAATCTTTTGAGAATGGGAATCGTAGGGAAATGAATGAAGGGAAATACAGTACATTCCCAGAAAAATGCACATATCCCCAGCATTCCAGATACAATTTCAGGAGTTTGTAGATATGCTCACCTACTCCTAAAGCCCATTCATACCTTCTCTCAATCTTCAAATTACATCTCATCATGAGATCAGATCACCATCAGACACACTTCCTAGCATTTTCAGAAACAGCCAGGGAGCTGATCGCTGTGTTAATTGTAAGCTGTTGTCCCTGCCGTCACAAAGTGTCCTTTCACTGGGGCCCACAGACAGGATTTTTCTTTGATTTCAGGACAAGGAATAGCTGTTCTGCCTCTTCAGCATTGCTCTGATTTTTATCTTAATGAAAATCGTAAACCACGTTGCCAGTCGTGTGTCTGCCCAGCACATTGAGTTCGTGAGAAGTAGATCTCCTTCCTGTTAGTTTGCAGAATGTACCTTGTGTTTCCCTCATTCTTGGCTCCACCTGACTGGCCTATACTGATTATTCTTTCTGTTTTCTTTTTCTTACCTATTTTTAGTGTTTTATCTTTTGTGAAGTTCCCTAGGCTACCCTAACGAATAAATAAAATAAATACTCAATAGAGTTCCTCCTGGTTTTTTACCCAGATTTATGAGACTACAAGTTAACCTGAGGAGAATGTTGATTTCTGCCTTTCAGTGCCCCACTTCTGACATCTGCCTCTACTGTCCTCAGCAGATGTTAGGAATAGCTTTCCTGCCTCGAAGAGCAAGGCTTATTAGATTAGAGAGCTATCTAGGTCTGTGGTTTTTCTCTTGTCTTGATGTAAGTTAAGTTTCACCTTTGTTCCGTTCACTAAGCCAGCTCCTCTCCCGCTTGCGTTATTAGCTTGACTCCACGAGAATTCAACTCCTACGGCTCCCGCCGAGGTAACGATGCCATCATGGCACGGGGGACATTTGCCAACATTCGCTTATTAAACAAATTTCTGAACAAGCAGGCACCACAGACTATACATCTGCCTTCTGGAGAAATTGTAAGTATTGTGTCTTCTGCTTGGTTGAGAGGCCGGCATTTGTCAGGCTCTGACTGAAATTTCATCGGTTCAGGTATTTGAGGAGGGAAATTCCAGGTTAAGGTCTCCAGAGCTCTTTATCAACAAGCACTGTTGTATGACTTTATTAGCATTTAATTTCACTCACCACACCACTAGAAAAAAAAAGGGCCCTCGGAGGCCTGCTAGGGTCCTAATGGGAGCCATTTGGAGTTGACCCTGTTACAGCGGGACTTGTTGAGCCACAGATGGGAGGCATGTGAGAGGTAGAGAAAGTCTACATTTTGAATCGGACATACCAGCTGTGGAGCGTTCATTCAGCAAGTTATTTTCCTCTCTGAGCCTCATTTTTCTGACCTGCAAAGTAGAATGATACTTGCCTTGTCCGGCTCTGAGGCTTACACTTAAATGGAATGACACATATAATGTGGCAGATACTCTCTGACACATGCAGTTTGTCCTCGGCATCCAGCAGATACTGCAAAGCTGCTTGAACACTGTTTAAGTTACTTGAGAAATAGCCCTTCCGACTTACTTAACAATAATAGTAGCTAGTATTTATATGGAACTTACTACATCCAGGTACTCTTCTGAGCTCTTTGTATATATTGATCTATTAATCCTCATAACAACCCTCTGAGGTAGGTACCATGATTGTCCGTGTTTTAAGATCCCAAAAGTGGATATTAAAACCTAGAGAGTCTGGCTCCGAAGTCAGTGTGGTCTACCGCCACCCATATGCCCCACTTGTAACAGATGATATTTTAGTAAAGCAGACTCTTCACAGATAATCACTAGTCACCAGGACCCAACACAAAGTCAGTGCCCAGTAGATACTTGTTCAGTGAAGAACAGGGACGATAAACTATTCAATGAAAAAAATACAATTAAATGGTCGAATGCCCAAGAGACCAAGGGGAAAAGGCGTGCAGTTATAGACACTGGGAGGCCTCCGGTATACGGCCGTCACAGTGAACCCCTCTTATTTTTACAAGTCCTGCCGTGGCATAGAACTTCTGGTCAGATGTTCAGTGCCTCATCTGAAATAAGGAGACGGAGATGAACCGACATTTGAGCCAAGCCTTGAACCTGAAAGATAGACATACACAAAGAACAGGGTGTGGGGAGGGAAAGAAGATAACAGAGATAATGCAGGGAGCAGAAGAAAACTGCAAGAAAAATACTGTCTTCTCAGAGTGCTGAAATGATTTTCTGTTGGTGGTATAAGGTAATCAGAGGACAAAAAGGACTTTTCATAAAAAAATAATAATAATAAATATGGGCTCTTTTAATAATTAAAAAAAAGCCCCTAAAAAATTTCACAGGAAAAGTTGGTTAGTTGAGAGAATCTCTCAGAATATAGAACAGAAAGACAAAGGAAAAGTTAGAGAGAAAATATAAGAAAATTCAAGACGGAGATGAGGAGGCTCGGCATCTGACTCAACAGAGAGGCTGAAAAGAGAAGAGAGGAAAATATTCAAGAAGTAACACAAGGAAAATTCCCCAACTGCAAGATCCGACTCCAGATTACACCCACTGAATGCCCACATGATTACGGGAGAACAGCTCCAAGTCACATCATTGGGAAGTTAAGTGCAGCAGAGATAAGAAGAAGATCTACAAATTCAAAAGCAAGAAAAACAGCTTATGTGTAATGTTCTGGGGATCAGAAGTGCTCAGAGCAACACTGGAAACAGACTGGTTTGCACCCCAGGATTCCATGTCCTATGTTAAAATAATAACATATTCAGATTCAAAAACTTTAAAAATACCCCTCAGTCCCTGTCTCAGGAAATGACTTGGTGAATGCGTTTTACCAAAATGAGGGAATAAGCCAAAAAGGGAAGATGTAGGATCCAGGAAAAGAAATGCAAGGGATCCCCAGGACGTTGGTGAAGGAAGATTCTTCCATAACATCAGTGCACCACATCTAGAGAAGAATCCGTCTGAATTGGAATAGGACTGAAGCTTGAGGAGTTATCCCTCCATGGAAAGGATGTTTTCATCTTTATTTTTTAAAATGTTTATTTCTTTATTTTGAGAGAAGAGAGTACGTATGTGTGAGCGCACACACGCAAGCAGGGGAGGGGCAGAGAGAGGAGGAGAGAGAATCCCGAGCAGGCTCCGCACTGTTAGCACAAGGCTAACAGTGGGGCTTGATCCCATGAACTGTGAGATCATGACCTGAGCCAAAACCTTGATGCTTAACCAACTGAGCCATCCACAAATCTCATGGTTGGTGAGTTTGAGCCCCACATCAGGTCAGCCTGCTGTCCTTCTCTCTCTGTCCCTCCCCTGTTTGCTGTCTCTCTCAAAAATAAAAAATAAACATTTAGAAAATAAACAAAAATAAAAACAAATGACATACTTCCTGATACATTTGAATGTCCTTAGAGAAGATTTGTACTTTAGGCAGAGTGTTTGAGGATTCATTGATGGGTAGGGACATAGAAATAGATGAGTGTGTGTGCACGCACATACACACACACACACACACACACACACACACAATACCAGTGGGGATTTTTTTTTTAATTGCCAAGAAAAGGAAATCATAGTATATTACATGACTCAGCTATAAATAACATTCACATAGTCAAAGTAATGCAAATACCAAATACTGACTTACCCAAAATGTCTGACATAATTCTATTGGGAGGTTGGGGAGAGGGGACCCTAGGGGAATGGTAGTTAGCCAAATCCCCATTGAAGCAGGAAATTGGTAGATAACAAAATGGAGAAATGAAGAACTGGTGGTTTCAATATAACACTAGAGCCATAGAGGAGCAATAGAAGAAAACAACAAAATTTTATGTCCTCTTCTTTAGAAGAGAGGGAGAGTGCAGGGAGCTGTTGCTGTGTAAGCTCCCCAGATTCCCAGAGGGCCATATAGAACTAACCAGAGGCGCCAGCAGCCCGCCAAAATAGTAATTTGTGAAAGCTTACTTCGGAGTTTGATTATACACCTTTCTAGAGCTTCTTTTGAAGGAAACACTCTTCTGAGGGATTTTTTTTTTTTCCTTAAGTAGCCAGGAGAAACAATTGTTTCATTACTTAATCACGAGCAACAATATCACGTCTTCCTGAAGTCTTGGCTCCGCAGAACATTCAGAGTTCTTGTGAAAAACACATGAAATTGTTTGTGTTAGATGTTTCTCATGTACACTAAAATATTAGTCCTCTCCTGTCCTTTATTGATGGAGGCTTCTACTTCCTACTGTCTCTGCCTTGACTTCCATGTAGAAAGGTGGCTAATAAAAATTTGCATTTTTTATGATTTTAGAACATGTTGCCTTCTTTGTGTTTAGCTACCCTTCCCAAGGGACCGTGACTGAGTCTCTGAGTCAAATCCCAGGTTTAGCTGAGATTCTCTGTTTTTTAAGCTTTAAAATAGTTTAATCAGGGGTGCCTGGGTGGCTCAGTCGGTTAAGTGTCCGACTTCGGTTCAGGTCACGATCTCGCAGTCCGTAAGTTCAAGCCCCACGTTGGGCTCTGTGCTGACAGCTCAGAGCCTGGAGCCTGGTTGGGACTCTGTGTCTCCCTCTTTCTCTGCTCCTCCCCTGCTCGCACTCTGTCTCTTTCTCAAAATAATAAACATTCAAAAAAAATTTTTTTTTAATTGTTTAATCAACGGAAGAGGGGAAAAAAAGTCTGATCTTTCCCTTTTTTTCCCTTGGTGCCTTAAGATTAGAATTGTTTTTCTAAAACGAGGACAACAACCAGGCATTTCAGTTAAAAGAATATACAATTCACCGGTAGGGGTAAATAGATGGAGTTAATTGGAAATTTGTAAATCAGACAACTGATTGGTTGAGTTTCTGTTGGCTTTGTGTTGACATGGGCCACTGAAGACCCTTCTGACCCTGCAGTTACCAGGTGCCACTGCCTGTGTCCACACTCTGTGCCTTTACCACATCTGTAAAACCTTCCTTTTCTCTTCCTCAGCTTGATGTGTTCGATGCCGCGGAGCAGTACCAGCAGGCTGGCCTTCCCCTGATCGTGCTGGCTGGCAAAGAGTATGGCTCGGGCAGCTCCCGGGACTGGGCGGCCAAGGGCCCTTTCCTCCTGGTGAGTATGATGGAGAGAGATCCCAGCAGGCGAGTTCAGGAAAGCGTGTGATGTTTGTGCAACTGCTTCATGGTGGACCTGGCTTTACCTCACTCAGTGAAGGGTGACCTAGAGTTGCACTGGTTCCTTAGATCGGTTATTCATTTTCGGGAGACCATGGATCTTTGGGGTGTCTGTAGAGCAGTTGGGACGAGGGTCTGTGAAGTCTCTGAAATTCTGTTGAAAAGGGTGTATGTATGTCTTTGTTTTGTAGGGAAGAATTTCATGGTTTTCATAATACTCAGTTTGAGGATCAGAAATGTATCTCAGGCGGTTGTCCCAGGAGCGCAGTAAGCCCGGGCGGCCCATCCTGTGTTGTCGGTCAGGAGGTTCACAGAAGGGGAAAGTAAGGAGCCTGCGCTTTGGACACACGCGGGAGCGCATGTTTTTACAGTCGCTTCTCACTGCTGGTGAATCAGCTTGTAGACTCCCGAGGGAAAAGGCAGCGCTCTCTGGATGTAGACAGGCAGCTCTTTAGAACCTTCTACCATTTCAGGGCCTGACCCTCTGGCAGCGTCCCCATGGAGGGTCCATGCAGGGAGCAGGCAGCTTTTACCTCCTGAGCATTTGCTGGAAGAGCCTTGCAACTCAGCTTTAATTCTCGGGGTTGGGTGATACGCCATAGCCAGTGTCAATCCAAACGATTTATGGCTCCAGCAAATTAAGCCTTGGGAAGCACTAAGTAAGTTGACATCCGCTAAATAAGTTGATGTCTACAGTAAAGAATGTGGTGTCTGGCAGGCTGCCCTCCAGAAGTCCAGGATAATGTGTTTGAACATCACACCTACTGTGTTTTTCTTTTTTTTAATCCATCCTTTTGCTCTGGCACGGGGTGGGGGTGGGGGGAGGATGTTCTCTGATTACTTGGTAATATATCAAAAGCCTGCCTTTTTGAGAAGCTGCTAGAAAGAACCGGAGAAATGACAGAAGAGGAAAGGGTTTTAGGAAGAAGGCTGGGAGCTGGTGGTAGAAATGAGACCCGGTACAGCACGCAGCCAGAGAGGGAACCGTAAGAGCTGGCGGAGGGTAAGAGAACCGGCACGCAAGGGGCTCCTAGGAGCCTAGACCTCTGTACAGAACGGCTCCAGGTTCGGGCAGCCCAAGCCGGGCTGCTCAGCAGTGCTGGGCTGTGCTCCTGGCTGAGGGGGACTGACGACTGCGGTCTGCGGTGCCGCGCGGCCCTTGCCGGGAGCTAGGCACGTGCACAGGACCACCCCCCTCCTAGTGAATACGTGTACGTAAATCCAGACGGAATATCTGCTGCTCTGAAGAACGTGTTCTTCCGCTATACACTTATTTTTAAATGTGGAAATGCTTGTGGGATTTTTAAAAATACCTATGCCAGGATCTCATGCCCAAAGATTCTGGTTTAGTTGCTAAGGAGAAAGGCCTGCATGTGGGCATTGTAAAAGCCTGCCCGGGTGATGTGAATGTGTGGCAAAGTTTGAGAACCAGTGCTTTGTGTCTACGGCTCCCGCATCTTACAAGAATCACTAGCTTCCTCCCCTCCATGCTCCCTGCAAGAGGTCCTGATCTGGGGTAATGCCTAAAGAACCTACATTTTTAACAAGTTCCCAGAATGATCCTCATGCAGGGGGGCTTAAAAGTATACCCTAAAGGGGCACCAGGGTGGCTCAGTGAGGTAAGCGTTCGACTCTTGATTTCGGCTCAGGTCATGATCTCAGGGTCGTGAGACTGAGCCCCAAGTCGGGCTCTGCACTGGGTGTGGAGCCTGCTTGAGACTCTCTTTCCCTCTCCTACAGCCCCTCCCCCCTCAAAAAAAGTGCACTCTATGTATCAAGAGCCCGTTTAGGGGTATCTTAATATTATATTACAATTAACTAATATTTAAGAGTGGGGTGTTCTAGTTAATCAAGGATCCTGGCTTATTGAGCACTGCTGTATATTGCCACTTCTAGTTCACCAATACAATGTACTTTACAGGAAGTCTTAATATCAAGACTGTATTCAGTGCAATTCGGTCCTTGAAACAGGAATTGTAAAAGCAGCACATCATTTACTTTCTCGATAGTATGTTCTGGAAGTTGCTTTTTTGGTTAAATCTTTTGTGTCTACACCTATAGTAGCAAAATCCCAGGGAAATAGAAATGATTATGGTGTTTTGTGGTGTAGAATCCAGATAACAATGAAAGTTTGCTAAGAGATGTTGTATCACAAAGCAGCTAAGTGTGTGGTCAAACTACATGGGTTCCAATACCAGTTACTCCACTGACTGCGTGGGTAAAGGGGGGACAATAATGGCCTCTACCTCCCAGAGCTGGCGGAGGGTGGATTGAGAAAATCCATTCACGTGCTTGCACGTGGCCTGTACTTATAGGCAGTCAGTTCAGACTATCTACTGTGTTATTTATAATTAGAGAGCAACTTTATTGTAAACAACCAGTTGGTACTTAGAATTTAGGTGTGAGAAGACTTAAGAAGCCTTTTGTAAAGTTTCCTTGTAGCTAAAGAAAACTGGAACTGTGTCCAAAGTACTGTCTTGGCTCCTCAGGGAATCAAAGCTGTCCTGGCGGAGAGTTACGAGCGCATTCACCGCAGTAATTTGGTGGGAATGGGGGTGATTCCCCTCGAATATCTTCCTGGGGAGACTGCAGACATCCTGGGACTCACAGGGCGGGAACGATACACCATCATCATTCCAGAAAACCTCAAACCACGAATGAAAGTGCAGGTCAAGGTAAGCTGAGCCTCTCCGCACCGGGCCCAAGTAAACAGGGCTGTGTGTTTATAATCAATCCCGTCAGAAGGAAAGGAGTAGAGTTTGGAAGGAAGAAAATCACTCAGTAGGACTGCAGGGAGGATGGCAGCTGTTGACTGATTACTTACTGCTTGTTTATGCGTGTGGTCACCATCACTTCCTTTCTTACCCTCCAACCAGCCCCGCTGTCTCCGCTGTGGCCCAGTCTCCCTTAGCCCAGAGAGGGGTGGGGGAAGCTCAAAGACCACACATTGTCACATTACCCAAAAAATACCTTTTTATTTTCAAAATGTGGACACACCCCATCCCTGAGCCTCACCCCAGGCCCCAGATTTTGATTAGCCCAGAGGTAAAAATGACAGCTCCCTATGTGAGGTGAGGCCAAGTGCCCCGCACTGCCTATGGGACCACCTTAATGAGACTTCTCTTGACCCGCAGCTCCTAGAGAGGGTTAGAAAATACCATGCAGGGGCACCTGGGTAGCTCCATCTGGTAAGTGTCCAGGTTGGGCTCAGGTCATGATCTTGGGGTTTGTGAGTTCCAGCCCCACACTGAATGCTTGGGATTCTTTCTCTCCCTCTCTCTCTGCCCCTGCCCCCACATTGAGGTGCGCGCATGCTCTCTCTCTCTCCCTCTCAAAGTAAATAGAGAAAACGCCATCCCGAACATCATTAGTTGCTGCTACCCCAGGAGACCTGGTTCTCTGTTGCCTGTCACCGCCATCACTCATACGCCATGATGCTTCCCTGTGCAGAGAAGTCCACTGGGGTCTCGTCCAAATGCAGCTTCTGATTTCCTGGGTCTGGGCTGGAGCCCGGGACTGCACGCGGCAGCCCTGAGGACAGGGTGAGTGGGCGCCCCTCCCTGCCTAGCCTCCTCCCTCACGGATTCTCCTCTGCTTCTTTGTCATCACAGCTTGACACCGGGAAGACCTTCCAGGCCGTCATGAGGTTCGACACCGACGTGGAGCTTGCTTATTTCCACAACGGGGGCATCCTCAACTACATGGTTCGCAAGATGGCCAAGTAGGTCACCTGCACCTGGAGCTGCACCAGGAGGGAGCGAAGTGCCACCGGCCGGCTGGGCCCTTGGTGCAGAGCACCCCCCTCCACGTGCGGGCCTCCCCCCAGGGGTGCCGCCTTGCACACATGCACGTGAGCACGGACGTGTTCTGGTGCCATCCCTCCAGGCACAAAACGAGCAGTTTCTGCATTCTCTATTTTTGTGAATCTTTGGCTCTCTCTCTGGAATTTGGAAGCTCAAGTGGTGGCAATGTCAGTAGTGCCAGAAAAGGAAAACTGAGCTTGTCTTTAAGGAAACTGATTACAGGATGTTGATTTTTTTCACTGTCAGCCTGTTAAGTCTTCTCAGAAGGTGTTGCCTGTCCTCTTTCCTGTTTGGCTCTGCTCCCCTCTTTTCGGTGAAACCTTTCCCTTGAGACTCCCTGGCCTATGCATAGTATGCCAGAGTTAACTGACATGGATAGATGAGAACTTTCTCCCACTTCAGATCACAGTAGTGATTGTGACTCCCCTGCCCCCTTCTTCCTTCAGAGTGAATGATCCAGACAGCTCAGATCAGACACTGACATTTTTTGATTATGTACCTTTGGATGGATCAACACTAAAGAAATTGTGACATTTTTCTTTTGCTATCTTCGAAAATCGTCCCCAGAAAATTTTTCAGTTAAGAGGAGGACTTTGGAGGTGGTTTTGGAGAGAGACTTAGAACATTTGTAATTTGAAGAAGATTAAATCTATTTTCAAGCAAACCTTTTTGACTTTGGAATTCAATTCTGTGGTATGTGAGGCTTCAGTCTGGGCCTGTTTAGAGCAGAGCGAGTCTCAGGCTACCAGCATCCTGAAGCCTGGGTGACGTTTAACCTCTCCTGCTTTTACAACCACATCCATGCTATACAGGTGAAATGGAAGAGTTGGGGAACCAGGATTTCTCTGCCCTGGTTGGGAGCAGACAAGAAGTTAGTAGGAGCAATAATGTAAGTGTGGTGAGCAGATCATCATTTTTTTATTTTCGTGTCCTCTAGTTTACGTCCTTATTGTCATTGACGTCATTTTGGGGCACATGTCCCAGCTGCCGTAACAAAATATCATAGACTGGGTGGCTCAAACATCAACAATGTATTTTCTCCTTCCTGGAGGCTACAAGTTAAGATCAAGTTTCCAGCCACTTCATTTCCTGGTCAGAGCTTTCTGTCTTAATGCATGTGTGAGGAGACAGAGAAAGAGCTGGCTCTCTGTTGTCTTTTAAAGATACTGATTTTATCAGATCAGGGTCCCAACCCCTGGACCTCATTTAACCTTAATCACTTCCTCAGAGGTCCCTTTTCCAAAGAGACACACTGGGAGTTAGGGCTTCAACATAGGAATTTTGGGGTGGGGGACAAAAGACATTCAGTCCATAACAGGGCACCTTATAGCTCACAAGTTAGTCTCCTTCTAATGAATTTTAAATCTCAAGTCCAGCATGCAGGGAATGTGGCCAGGCCATCGGAACACCCGGGATCAAGTCCCGTCTCTACCTCTTCCAAGATAAGGGACAAGACAGGTTATTGAGCATCCCTGCCTCTGAGGTCCTGGGACCTAGTTTGTGCTAAGAAAAAATTACAGACATAACCTTGTTGTATAAAAAAAAAGCCTGGGACCTTCAAATAAGAATCAGTCCTAACATAAAAACACAAAGAAAGGCTGAGAAAACAGACCTCACTGCCTCAGCTCTCCATGACTGAGCTCCTGGGGAGCTGTGTGGCTCCCCGAATCCAGTGGCTATGCAGAGACAGATTCTTGTGGCTATGACTTCCAGAACGGGGTCCCTTCACTTCCAGACTCCTCTGCCTCCAAACACACCCTCTAGCCTGTTCATTAATAAAACGTCTTGCCCCGTGTCCCAATCTTGGCCACAACCGGATGGAACAAGTAAACTTCTCTGGCCTAGTTTCTCAAGAAGGCATCAGTCTCCCTGCCAACTGCACGTATGCTGCCCTTGCTGGTCCCAGGCCTCCCGCCTCTCCACAGGACTCTCATCTCCTTTGTTCTCACAGCTTTCCAAATCCATCACGCCTGCTGCCTGCTAGGAAACCGTGTGTTCTTTGGTGTGCACCCTGAGGTAACAGACTGATCCAATGCAGCAAGTAAGCACGTGTGTCTTTGGCTCTGAGGCAGCCTTTAGTACGTGGAGGGAAAGCTAGGGGAAGGGTGCATTAGTCACAGCTCTTACTGGCTAAGAAGCACAACTCAAACTGGCTAAGCAAAAATATTAGTCAATGGTAATAATAACTGGCTCATAGAACCTGAAGAACAGAGGTGGCCACGGCCCTAGGCTTGATTGGATCTGGTGGCTCAAACCCAGGTTCCCTCCTTATCCTCTCCCTCACTTCTTACCTTCCGTCTCCACTGGCCGCCTTCTTCAGGGCTGCTCCATGTGCAGGGGATGTGGTCGCTAGCAGCTCTGGGCTGGCAGTTACTAGTTTATGAACTTAGAGATTTATCTGCCAGTATTTTGTAGGCTGAAATTGGGAGTTTTCCAAGTCGCCAAAATGGAGAACAGTATTTGTGGCCCCGTTTCCCGTTCAAGGTTATGTGAGGACAGTGTGGTACCCGGCAGGGTTATGCAGGAGCAACGGAGAATCACTTCTGGAAAAGAGAAACTGAGGTTCCATGGCTGCATTCTGAGGAAGCTGTAAAGTGTCATGACCACAAACAGAATTTAGCACCCGAGTAGTTTTTGTTCACCTGGACAGCCTAATTATCATGAACAAAGATTATATAATTATAGCTGATAGTTTTAATAGTTTTAATAATTTGTATCCCAAGAACTGAGGCCTATGCATTAAGTACAGATTTGCTGCGTGAAACCATATAGTTTTATTACATAGGGTAATAAAAGAGTTACTGGCTATGATCCTGAAATTAACATTCCAACTTGGCTCTGGTTGTTTAGTCCACGTCCGGGCTGGATACCTGCTGTTGTGCTTCTGCAGGACGTTAACGGTGTCCCATGAACAACAGGCTTCCAGGGTCAGTGTATTTGGGAACCGCTGGGTTAAGTGGGTCTTGTTAGCACAGAACCGACACAATGACACAATGACCATGTAGGCTGTAAATCACTCACTGGAGGGGCAGGCTGGCAGCAGACCGTACAGGAGCCCATCTGCTCACAGGCTATTTTCTTCAGAGCGTCTCACAGCGTGTGTGTTCCACAGGACATGCTGGAGGAAATGCTGACCTGATGGTTTGTCTCTTTAAATTCAAGTAACAATATCAGTTTTAAGGACAGGAATTGGAGTTTACAGCCCTTGATACACAATCAGGCATTTGAAGAAAAACCCATCACAGTGTCAGCACCGGCAGGGGCCAACGAGAAACCAGGTCCTGTGGGTGCATAGCGGATTGTGTCTGAACCACCTGATGAACTTCAGGAAGTGCATGTGGCTGGACGCCCTGCTGGAATGCCCTAATGGAAGTGGGGCATATATACCCCTGAAAAAGACTCCCCGATGGGTTCTGGCAGCCAGCCTTTGACCTAGAAATCCAATGACCTGCATTTAGCCATCAGTCAAGAGTTTGCAATTCTTAAAACCCTAAACTGCCAGGTTTTTTCCATTCAGTAAATAGTAACTGAGGACCTAACTCTGTTTCAGGCTCTATGCCTGGCCCTGGCTTGACTTGGTGCAAAAGTCCTGTAAGGAAATCCTAGGTTTTTTGTTTTGCCTTCAGTCTGCCTTCTGTTGGCTGAAGAGAGGATAACTCACCTTTATCCAAACTGAACCATGTAGATACTTGAAAGAACTTTTCTCAAATAAATCTCCAATAGGTGTTTTCAACATCCTATTAAAGTTCTTAAACAACAGCATCCAAAAAAGGCAATCACATATCAAAAGAGGTACTTGTGAGATTGTGATTTATATAAGAAATGTGTATTTGGCTTTCCTCCCCATTTCTGGCACTGAGCTCCTAAAAGCTTTGGCATTCCCTAAGTGACAAGCAACATCCCTAAGTGACATCTTGTGATGTTAATGACGTGACTTTTGGACCACACCTAAGGATGGGGGCTGGTTGCCAGGACAACCCACTCTCTTGAGATTAGAGAGCTAGAACTCTCAGTCTCACCTCCTGACCACTGGGTAGGGGAGCTGGAGGTTGAATCAATCACCATTGGCCAATAATTTGATCAGTCATGCTCATACAATAAAGCCTCCCTAAAAAAACCAAATAATTTTGTTTGGAGAGCTTCTAGTTGGTGAACAGGTAGAGAGTTGGAGAGGGCATGGGAAGTCCCTGCCCTTTCCCATACCCTGCACTATGCATGTCTTCCATCTGGCGGTTCCTGAGTTATATCCGTTTCTGATAAACTGGTAATTTAGAAATACAATGTTTGTCAGTTTTGTGAGTCACTGTAACAGATTAATCAAATTCAAGGAGGAGGTCATTGGGACCCCTGATCTATAGCCTGTCAGTCAGAGACACAGGTGATTACCTGGACTGGCAATGATGCCAGAAGTGGGAAGGGGCGGGGCAGGCTTCTAGGACTGAGAACCCTTGACCTGTGGGATCTGAAGCTATCTTCCAGCTTGACAGTGTCAGAACTGGGTTGATTTGCAGGGTACTCGGCCAGTGTCAGACAATTACTTGTTGGCATGGGAAAATAAAACTCAAGCAGGTTGGCTTAAGTAATCCATTTTTATTGTGTCTAAGAATATTACTGAGAGTAACCATTACCATACAACTCCTATATATATATCATGTACTTTTCATACATTATTTGTTAAAAACTCCACTAACCCTTCCAGGTAGGTGTATTATCCTTGTTTTACAGATGAAAGAAATTAAGCCAAAGAGGAGTTATGTAACTGGCAAGTTTGCTGACTCTTGGCCAGCACAACTGCTTACCAGATCAAATGGAGAATGAGGTGGCTGAAGCATGTTATCCCATTGAACTTCAGGGTTGATTTGGGTGGTCTCTTGGACACCAAATAGCCTTCAGATATAAACAGGTGCTACATGAAAAGGGTTATATAATCACAGATGTTGAACATATTATTAGCATTTTGTGATGTTTGAAGGTTTGTTTAAGCCATTTATGGTCCTGGTGAATTACAAACAACTAATCTGAATCTGTTTTAGAGAATACTTAAGTTATTACAGAGCCTACCCTGCCTTGAACACAAAATACCGTGGCCTACATGGAAACAGCAAAACTCAGGCAGTTGTGCCCATGTCTGGAAAACCGCAAACAACTCTCAGGGCATCAGCCAACCTTGTTTAATGACACAAGAATGCCACTTGAATACATAGTCTGATTTTTTAAGTGGATAGGACAGCCAAATTTATCTCCTCAGTTTCATCCAAGGAACCTGAGAACAGAGTCCAAAGTGTGGACCATCAACTATTATTACAAAATGGCTTGAGATGACTATTCAAAGGGAACAACAGCACGGGTTAAGGAAACAAATTAATAGGGCAAGATGTACAATAAACTATAAAAACAGAAATCAATTTCTCAAGAAGTACTGTATCCTCTACATAATCCCATTACTAAAAGTTGTCCTACAGAATTTTAAGATTACATGCCACACACTGGTACATAGAAAATATGAGTAACTACTATATCTATGTATATGAATATTTATCGAACCCTTAGAATTATCAGCATTTAAGAGATCAGCATAGAGGAATCAACAGCATAGACTGGGACAGAGCTAACAGAAATAGGAGCCAAGAGGGGGTTCCAGGAAAGGAGTACTCAACAGGGCCAAAAGCAGCAAAGAGATCAAAGAGAGAGACGGCCTAAGAAGTGCCCGATGGATTGGGCACTGGTATTAACAAGAACAATGTCAGTAGATTAAGGGCAAGAGTCAGTTTACAGTAGTAGGTTAAGGAAAGAAAGGGAAGTATGGAAAAAACTTTGAACATTTCTTTCCTTCCTTCCTTCCTTTCATTCATTCATTCATTCATTCTAATGTGTACCCAGTGGCTACTGGATATTCATTGGGGGTCAGTTGCAAGAGGAAGGATAGGAAAAGAAGTTAAGGCTTTTTAATTTTTCCCAAGTACTTAAGAGCTTTATTGGCCTACAGAAAGCCATAAACATTTAGTTCAATACAAGCCTTGGGCAAATACCTTCACAATGGTACAAGCAATCCATGATTGTACCCACTGGGGCTAATTTCTTCAGTCAGGGTCGGTCATCCATCCCCTGTAGCTAAAGAATGAGGCACCCAGGTCATTTGGACATTTCCTTAGCATCAAATGGTATCTTCTCAAAATGAAAGTCCTTCCACTTTGCATATAGTTTCTGAGCTCCAGTTGCAATATCCTCCACCACAAAACTTTCTATTTTTATAACTGGAATCTCAAATATCTTATACTTCACATGGATTCCCCAGTCATGGCTGCAGTTTGGTCTGGCACAGAAGATCTTTGCTCTCTTCTCAAAATATCCAAAGCTCTTTGGTTTGGGGTGTAGTTTACTCACAAAGCACTTCCTGAAAGCATCTCCAACCACAGTGTAATGGCATTCCTACGGATGAAGGGATTGAATAACAACATTAAAACCAGTACAAAACCGTGATTTAAAAAAGCTCCACCCTAATCTGAGATGAAGAGCATGTAGGATCCCACTCATTTTACAGATGGGGTAAGAAGGAAATACGCATTCACTGAAGGCCAGACCAGAATCCACGCGGCCTGACTCCCAGTTACACGGGTGGAGATGAGGGTGGGGGTCAGGGTACAAGTGAAGTGACAGGGGCCATCTCATGGAGAGGAGGACTAAGAAGTTTCCAGGGAACTGAGCTTCTGAAAATAGATACCCTTTATTGATTCAGAAACAAAAGGGAGTATTTATTGAAGATCTCCAAAGACTGAATTCACCTGGCAGGCAAAATCCAAAGGATACAGAGAAGAGCAAAGGGTCAATGTGGATCTGAAGGGGGCTGGGGACTAAAGGGTTCAGAGGCTCTGCCTGTAGTCAACTTTAGAGTAAACCTCAGAAAGGCCACACTGTACAGAACAAATGCAGACCCCAACACACCAGCCCCTCGGGAAAAGTCATAAAGCACCATTTCAACAGAAAAATCACTCAAATTGGAGCTGAAAGGACCTTTTATAGCTAAAGAAGCAGACTCCTAAAGGCATGGGAACTTGCTACTATCACCCCTAATATGCTTCTTGCTCAGAGGGACTGATTAGAGACTTCAGCTTTCTGAAGCCCAAAGAGAACCCTGAAAACTCATCATCTGAACAAGCCTCCCCTTTATCAGCAGCAATGGAGTTCTATCCAACTTTTGTCTTTAGACATTTTTGTATCCAAAGTTTTATCCAAAAGTATTAGGGAAAAAAAATTCAGAAGACTAACCTGTTTTTTAAAATGAGATATTTTGTTTTTGTTATAAAAGTGATTTTATCCCAAAAAGAAAGTTTAGAAAACATAAAATAGTAGAAAATATCACAGAATTTCACTGCAAAATAGTAATGCCTTTTAGATATTTCCCCTAGTCTTTTTTTCTATACAAAGTTAAATTTATTTTTTTGTTGCTGGTAGTGATGGTGGTATTATTGCTATTATGTCACACTGCTATAGTCCTAGCATATTTCCAATTTTGTATCCTTGTTATTTTTCCCACTTCATTAGTTTGTAAGAAGTTTTTCATTATACATAAGCTTCATGATCATTTTGTTTAATAAACTTTACTTCGGAATTATTTTAGATTTACAGAAAAATTTCCAAGATTATCCAGAAGATTCCTGTAGACCCTTCACCCAGCTTCCCTGAATTCTCACACCCCATAGTACATTTGTCAAAACTAAGAAATTAGGATTGGAACATTACTATTAACTACAGATTTTACTACTTTTTATAATAATACTCTTTATCTGCTCTAGGATCGAATCCAAGATACCCCATTCATTTAGCATAACCATTTTTAATGGCTATGTAATATTTAGTTAAGTGGCTTCTTTTTCTTCTTTATTGTTAAGGATTTCCTATTAAAACGTGTTTAGCTTTTTAAAAATACACTGACCATGGTCATGAAAACAATAAAAATAATAATGTCTGACTATAAATATCTCACCAAGAGTAAGCTTTAATTAGTGCTAAAAAATGACCCAGTGCTCTTTGTTAAAAAGGCTGCTTACCTCCACCACTCTGATATCAACAGTGTAACATGCAAAGGCTTTGCACTTTCTGCAGAGCAGTTTTTTATTTTCCTTATCAGGTACAGGTTCTACTTTTCCTTGCCTATCCCTGATGACTTTTTCTTGAATCTGTATCTGGAGAACCTACATGCAAAAAAACACACGCAAAAAACAAACAAACAAAAACCCCACATCATCAGTGTAATTTGTGTACAACTAGGAGGTATATATATACACATATACATGTATGTAATCATTCATTTATATACAACTTCCATGAACATACAGTACCTGACTTTATTAAAAAAAAAAATCCCATAGATTATTTTAATGGTTCTCCTAATTCTTTGTTAGTCAGTGTTTAACTGTGACCTCCAATTAGTCTTTTAATTTTTTCATCAAAGATGCTCATAAAATACTAAGGATGTCCATAAAATAGTCATCTGAACCATGCTTTCTACTTTAGTGGTTGGCAAAATTTTTTAAATCCCTCACAAATAAACATATGATATATACTGTTTCAGGCATGACTACACCCACTTCTAGGGCAGAGACCCATTAAATGGAACAGCAGGCAGAAGAGTCCCCATCATCTAAAAAAATTTTTTTCTCTCCTCTTCCAACCATAGGAGAGTATTGTTGAATTACAGTAAAGTTAAATGTATATATAGTATGTCTGCATTCTATTTCAAACCTCAGGACATGGCTAAGTATAACTAAGAACCTGGACATGATGGAGAAAATAAACCTAAGAAGATTCCAAAGGTTGAAGAGAGGATGGCAGGCAGCTAGGAAACACATGGTAGAACAACATGGTGGTGACTCCCTGGGTTTTCTTTTCACCTCATATATCCAGACTTGGGGCTGAAGAAACAAGCAAGCAGAAATGCCTACGGGCACAAGTAAAAAATATCTCAACAGAAGCCTACTCTCTCTAGCCAAAGGACCTGGAAAGGCACAGCCTAGCAAGCCAAAAAACTTTCAGACATTAACTGTTCTACTCCAAACATCACAGAATAACTAACTACGGCCTAGGGGCGCACCTGGGTGGCACAGTCGGTTAAGTGTCCGACTCTTGATCTTGGCTCAGGTCATGATCTCACAGTTCGTGAGTTTGGGCCCTGCATTGGGCTTTGCGTGCTGTGCTGATGGCGCGAGGCCTGCTTGGGATTCCCTCTTTCCTCTCCGCCCTTCCCCAACTTGTGCACGCACACTCTCTCTCTCTCAAAAATAAATAAAAAAAATTTTTTTAAGTTTATTTATTTTTGACACAGAGAGAGTGTGAGTAGGGGAGGGGCAGAGAGAGAGGAGATGACACAGAATCCCAACTAGGCTCCAGGCTCAGAGTTGTCAGCACACAGCCTGACACGGGGCTCAAACTCATGAACCATGAGATCATGACCTGAGCCAGAATCAGACACTGACTGAGCCACCCAAGTGCCCCTAAATATATATATATATGAAAATAACTAACCTATTTTTAGGGTGGCCTCACCCCTACCCATGCCAGCAAAGACTGAGTGGGGCACCAAAATTTCCACTTGCAGAGCTGTAATGAAGAACCTTGACACTCTCACCCCCTGGTGTCAGAGAAGGCCAAGAGGGGAGCCATGACTTTCAGCCCTGCCAAATGGTAGACCCCCTTGCCTGTGATGTCAGGGAGACCCTGTGGGGAGCCAGAACTCCCACACACACCCCCAACAAAATTACCAGCTACCAACAGGTCCCGGCCACACTTGTCCCAAACTCCCTCTCATCCTTTACCATTTCTGCCTGTTCTCTATGGCTGTGAGGGGAATCCCAAATGTGATTCAACAGTCTAACTCAACATGTTGATACTTAACCTGTTTTGTTCTCATCCCACTCCTGTCCTGGCACACTGACTACAAAAGAATGTCTGTGTCTGGCCCAGCCTCCATCTCCCCTGGAAGATTTTTACTCTATTTCTTCTGCCACAAAGGAATCTAAGCAGCTTGTCACCCAATGGAAGAGACAAAAATTAGGACATGGGGATGAAAGCTATTATGGTTTTAAAACTTTTATTGCCAACATTCCCATGTGCTACAAAATGGGAAGGTGGCGCAGTGAAAAGCCCTTATCTTCAGTAAAATTCAGAAGAAAAATTAAGAGGAACTAAAAAATTTCCCTGCCATTCTCAATGAAACTGTGGAAGAAGTATTTTTAAATATTTTAGTCTCTAAGCTTTAGGAAGACATTTTTTAAAAAATGAGGAAACATTAACAAAGTTCAGATTTTATGTCCTAAAATAAGTGTTAGACCACTACTTAAAACTTTCTTGATAAAAGAGATTATAACTTTTTAAAAATATGGACATTATGGAGTCCGTCTACTGAAATGTAAGGTTCATCTTTGTGAAGGTCAAGTCTACCTCCCATATGCCTCTGTCCATAACAACTCTCGTTTTTTGAGCACTTACTTTGTACCAGGCACTGTGCTGAGTGATGCACATACCCCATTTTATCCCCCAAACTGCCCTGTGAATTAAATACCATTACTTTCCTAACTTTATGAATGTGGAGACCGATGACTTAAGAGACAGAGTTAATGCCTGAGGTCACATATCGCCTAAGTGGCAGCGATTCTGGGATCAAAGTCTCCACAAGGGGTCTAGAGAAAGTGTGGGGGTGCACGTACATGCATGCATGTGTGTGTGCATGTGCATATGTTTCCTGATTTTCCCCAATCTGGTTCCATGCTTCTGGGTTATAAAGGAAATTACAATCAAATGAAGGTTACTACCAAGAGGCTGAACTGAACAGATAATGCCACTCCAAAGTGCACATTACTATCCACAGCCACAACAGGCATTTTACCACGTGCATAGTGCACTGGGAGCTCTTCTCAGAAGACTCCAGATATCAGAGAGAGGGGCCTGAGGAAAAGACAGGGGAGGGCAGGGTCCTGCCTGTTATGATGTAGTCCTCAAGATGAGCTCCCAACTTAAGGGTCGTTCTAACTCAGTTTGTCCTTTCTAACTAAAAACCAAACTTCAAGTATCAACACTAATAATTTGTATTTTAATCTCACTGAGACTTAAATCAGAATGACTCCGATGTTCACTGCAGGACAAAATTTTAAGCATAAACTTATTGTTCTAATGCAACACTCAGAGCAATATGATAAAAGGTACCAACTATGCACATATTTTATTACAGTCAGATTCTGAAAGAGTAACACAGATTAAAAGACTTACCTTTTCTTTAAATACTGCTTCATTCCATGTCTGAAGCATTGAAATGGAGTCATTCATCATTTTTTCTTTGTATATATTTATTTTTTCTTTTTCAATTACAACAGCATTACTAGTCAGAAGGAAGCACTTGCTACCTCTCGCTCTTCCTCTGCCTATCAGAAAACAAATATTTGGTGCCTTTGACTTAAAACCCTGGTAAATCTGAGAATAAGTCAACAAAAGGGTATTCTTAAAATTCAAATTTGGTTCACTGAACTCCACTTTCACAGGAAAGGTGAGCTGTTAGAGCATGGGCTCCAATGCAGGTATATACCTGAATATTAAACTACATGTTAAACTAAGAGCCCACACTAGACTGGCTTCCTTGGGGTCCCCATGGTGCAGGGTGATTAGAAGCCATGTTATCAGAGACACTGCCTTGAAGACAATCCAGTATGAACCCACAGGATGACATTGTGAGCGAGCACTCTAAGACAAATAACACATCCTCCCTCAAAGCCTTCAGGGAAATGGGAAAATAGATATGTTCACAGTCATCAGAATATGGATGGCAATAATAAGTGCTATAAGGAAGATCACTGTAAAGGACTATGTGCATTCCAAAAACTATTGCCAGCTGGGGGAATTAGAGACAGGTGATACGGAATCAGGGGAAGAGGTTAAGAGGTAAAATGAAGATTATCAGTAGCAGTACATGAGCACTTTCTTCAACAACGAGACAATGATGAAGTCAGGCTGGCAGAAGTGGATAATGAATAAAGGCGAAGAACGGGAAATAGGTCGGAAAGATAAATTGGTCCTGGATTTTGACCTTTTTAACATCATGTAAATCGGGACCTATTAGAGTTCCTATGCAGGGGAGTAATATGCCCAAAGCTGTTTTTCAGGAAGTAAAGTGGCCGCTGTTGTTATGGAAATTGAAAAAAGAAAGAGAGGCTACTTAGGAGATCACCTAGTTGAGGTAAGACAGAAAAATCCCATGGAGTTTTTCTTCTAGAATACAGGGATCCATCAGTACCACAAGCACCACCATGAGAGGTCCACATGTTGGCTATACATGTACAGTCCAAGTGGGAATTCTGTTTCCATAAATGTCAGTCAATGTAGGTCAATTAAACAGTACTCATTGTGCACAAGAATCAAAATGGGATATATATTAGTGGGCAAAATTGTACTCCCCAATCCTGATCAAGTAAGTCACTGTTAGGGCCAATGATATCAAAGTCCACTGTGCCAAACAAGGGTCAGTAAAAGAGGCCAGAAGCACAATGACTGGTCGAACGTAAGTTTGTAAATGACAGACACACTCACAAATCAGACAAGCTGGCAGTCACTTAGTAATGGCATCAAAGCTCTTCTTACCTCTAGTTTGGATCATTTTGATGACATTGCCCACATACTCATACAGGATGACCAAATTGCACTCAGCAATGTCAATGCCTTCATCAGCAACTGAAGTCGCGATCAGAATCTTTTTATCTCCATTAGTTCTGAATGCATCCAATGCACACTTCTGTGCTGGGAGTGTCATCCCTGCATCAGAGTCAAAGGGCATTTTAGAAGTCACCAAAAGAGGGAACTTTACCCTTGAAAAATAGCCATTAATGATGGAATGCTCACTACATGGTCAAATACTAAAGTAAGTGCTTTATATCCATGATGTCAAAACAACCCTAGGCACTAGGGTCTATTCTTATCCTTGTTTTAGAGGACATAATGGTGGTGTTTAACAATTTGGACTCTGCCACAAGACTGCCTGAGTTCAAATCCTAGCTGGGGGACTAACTAGCTGTGTGAGATAACAGTCATGTTATCTCAAAACAAATACTGATTTTTTTTTTTTTTGGGGGGGGGGGAATTATCAACAACTAATCATAATGCCTTTGAATGTGTCCAGGACTTTACAGCTGAAAAAACAGTTTCACAACTACTTATTCACTGGAACTTCACAAAGCCCTTTTTGGTTGATGTGGAAAGTGTTCTAACTCCCCTTTACAGATGAAGACCTTAAGACTTTGGAAGTCTGATAAACTGACAGCCTAGTTAGTGGCAGAACCAGGCCTGAATTTAAGTCTGAGACCCTAAGAGTGTGCAGTTCTCAGTCATGGATATACTATGAAGAAAAAGAATTTCAATGGTCTCTACCTCTGAGTTAATAGAATTCATAAAAGTTGGCAGCCAAAATCTGCAGATATATTTTAAGGCCAAAACGTTCACCCATTTCTTCCTCAAACATTTACTCAGCAATTATAGTTTGTCAGCTAAAAATATAATGGTTAAAAGGTCCATTTTTACCTATAAGGATCTCATAGAAGAAGAATATAAATAGGAAGCTATAATTCAATGTGATGAGCAGTGAAATGGAGGCAGAGCGGATCTAAGGGATGGGAAGGAGAGACACCTCAACTTGTCTTAGGAGGTTGGGGAAGGCCACTTGGATAAGCACAATGACTGGTACAGAGTACCATTTCCAAACAAATGTGGATGGACGGATGATGGATAGATAGATGATGGATGGATAAATGAATAAACAAGAAAATATTTTGAGTGCCTATTTGTGAAGAAATAACAAAGTTTGAAAATCAACTCATGTAGGAGTCAAATTGCAGAGAACTTTAAATTCCAAGTGCCATAATTTGGCATTGGACTTCATTTGGTAAGCTAAATTTTCAAAATCTGCATTTACTTTTCAGATTCATGAAGTTTAAACTTTGTATAAGTGCAAGAGTGATGACTGAGGACTGACAGGATGGGGACTGCTTATTATAAACAAAACTAAACAGGAGGAAGGAAGTGAAGACCAGTCCCTGCTGGTCACTGAGGGGTGGGGAGCACAGCTGCAAGAATGTCACGTGGGGGCTGGTCACCCTAGATCTTCTTGGATAATGACAGAGGCATCCTTTCATGCTTTAACCACCCTAGCTAGATATCAGGATTGTCTGCTTGAGCTTTTTCTTTTTCTTTTTTTTTAAGTTTATTTAATTATTTTGAGAGAGAGCAAAGAAGTGAGCAGGGGAGGGTCAGAGAGAGGAAGAGAGAATCCCAAGCAGTATCCACGCTGTCAGCACAGAGCTCGACTCGGGGCTCAAACTCACGCAATGTGAGATCATGACCTGAGCCGAAATCAAGAGTCAGACGCTCAACTGGCTGAGCTACCCAGGTGCCCCTGACCTTTTTTTTTTTTATTGTAAAATATATAATACACATAAAAGCATCAATAGTTTAAAAAACAATAAAATAAAAACAGAACATTTCTATTTCCAGCTGATCTTAATCTACTGGTTGAGAATTGGAGAAAAAGAGTGACATGCTCAAACAATATTATAAAAAACAACTGGTTTTTCCCACCGGATATATGGGAAGAAGCAATGTTTACAAGTTTTTGGCATTTGAGCATTGTGATGGCTTTCTGATGTGTCAACTTGGCTAGGCTGGACTATAGTACCTAGTAACAGATCTAGGTGTTTTTGTAAGGGGAATTAGCAGATGTAATTAAAGTCCCTAATCAGGGGTGCCTGGGTGGCTCAGTCAGTTAAGTGTCTGACTTCGGCTCAGGTCATGATCTCGCAGTCTGTGAGTTCGAGCCCCACGTCGGGCTCTGTGCTGACAGCTCAGAGCCTGGACCCTGCTTCGGATTCTGTGTCTCCTTCTCTCTCTGCTCCTCCCCTGCTCTTGCTCTGTCTCTCTCTCTCTCAAAAAATAAATAAACATTAAAAAAAAAAAGTTCCTAATCACTTGACATTTAAGTTGTGAAAGACGTTTCATCCTTGGTTGGCCTGACCCACAATCAGCCCTTTGAAAGAGGACTTCGGCATCAGTCCCTGAGCTCAGAGACTCGAAATAGTTCATGCCTGTGGAGGTCAGGCCTGCTCCTGACCACCTGCTCTATGGATTTCAGACTTCCTTTGCCAGTCCAACTATGTATGCTACCTCCCAAATGCCTATGAACATATGTGTTTCACACATAAACAACACATATATGTATATATGTATGTGTGTACAACCTCCTACTGGTTTTACTTCTCCAGACTGATATAAGTATTAGAAAAGAATTTGAATATATTATAAATATTCTTATATATATAGTATACTAACTCTAATTCATTATATATAAGTACCTGTGTTCTGATTTGTTTTGCCCCGTCCAGTCAATATGCCAGGTTTTAGAAAGCTGAGTTCAGAATTTTCTTCAATCCATTTCTTCAAAGCCTGAAAATCAAAAGCAATTATCAGTTGGACACTATTTGTATAAAATCTGTATTAATACTGAAATACTGCAAGAAGAAAAAAAAAACCTTTAAGTTAGTGAACAGTTTTCTGACAAACCTGAGAATAAATGCTTTTTGGCACTGAATTCTATGCAATAATTAACTGTAGTGGTTAAGACCTTTGTGATCTGACACAAAATATACACAAAAAAATATCTCTAAGATATTTTTTAAATGAAGAAAAGCAATGCTCAGAATAGTGAATGTGTAGAACTAATAGTGAATTTAGCAAGATCTCAGGACATAAGATCAATATACAGAAGTCAGTTGTATTTCTGTTCACCAGCAACAAGCAACTAAGTATAATACAACAGCATTAAAAAACTGACACTTAGGTGTAAGTCTAACAAAACACGTGCAGAATCTATATGTGAAAACAATGAAACAGTGATAAAAGAAACCAAAGATGTGGTAGGTAGCCCGTCAGATGGTTCCCAATGATCTCTAGCCCTGGTCTTCAGATCCTTGTGTAATCCCCTCGAGTAGGAACTGAACTCACTGACGTGCTTCTAATGAATAAAAACATGGCAGACATGATCACTTCCAAGTTGATCTTATAAAATGATTACGACTTCCACATTAGGCTCACTCTCTCAGTCTCTCTCCGATCACTCACTCTAGAGGAGGCCTGCTGTCATTCTCGGAGGCAACCCTGTGAAAAGGCCCACATGAGTGAGCTCAGAAGCACAGATTCTGAGGCCCGCTGGTAGCCATGTAGGCTAAGGTTGGAAGTTGAGCCTCTCAAGTAAAGCCTTAAGATGACTACAGCCTTGGGAGAGCCTGAGCCGGAAACATCCAGTTGAGTGGTTTCTAGACTCCTGATCCATAGGTATTATAAGATAATAGATGTTTGTTACTACCAGTCACTAAGTTTTGAGGTAATTTTTTATCAGCAATAATACAGATACTAATACAGAAGCCCTATATAAACGAAGAAAGAGAGATAATATGGTCATGGATTCGAAGACTCCATATTTTTAAGATGTTACTTCTCCCCAATTTTATCTGTTGATTCAATGCAATCCCATTCGAAATTCCAGCAGATTTTTTCATACATGTGAATGAGCTTATTCTAAAATATAAATGGAAAAGCAAAGGAAGATAGCTAAAACAATTCCAAAAAAAGGAAAAAAGTTGGAGGACTCACACTATATAAAGCTAATCAAGACAGTATGGGATGGGTTAAAGGATAGATGGATATAGATGAATGGAACAGAATCAAGAATCCAGAATAGACCTATATAAATACAGTCAACTGATTTTTTTTTAAGTTACAAAGGCAATTCAATGGAAAAAGGACGATCTTTCAACATATAGAGCTGCAATAATTAGCTATCCACATAAAAAAAGAAAAAAAGCATCTCAACCCATAACTCAAAATAGATTGTAGACCTAAATGTAAAATGCAGAACTATAAACCTTCGAGAAGATAACAAAGAAAATCTTTGTGATCTTGGGTAAACAAAGAGTTCTTATGTACAATACCAAAAGCACAAGCCACAAAAAGAAAAAATTGATAAACTAGGCTTTGTAAAAAGTTAAAAGTTTCAATCTATGAAAGATACTGTTAAGAGAATTAAAAGACCAAAAGAAAATATATACAAATCACATTTCTCACAGAGGACTTTTTTGTCAGAATATACTTTAAAAACTTTCACTCAACAATAATATGTTAACAACCCAATCAGATCCTATTTTAAAATGGACAAAAGATGTGCAGAGACACTTCACCAAAGAAGATATATGGATGTCTAATCAGTTTATGGAGAAACGTTCAACTGCATTAGTTGAGATGCAAATATAGTAAAATGAACATTTACTCTAGGAAGATACCACTACATGCCCAGAGCATGGTTATGGTTTTTTAAATTGACCAAAAATTTTTAAAAAATATGAAGTCCTTGCTCTACAGGTACCAAGACTTACTAGAAACTATTGGTCAAAACAGTGAGGTATTAATATAAGGATAAACAAAGAGATAATCAGAACAGAATAGCCCAGAAACAGCCCACACATATACAGGTGCCTGATTACAGAGCAGTGAGGAAAGGACAATCTTTTCAATAAAATGGTGCTAGGTCGATGTGTAATCCACAAGAAGAAAGAAGCTTACATCCACAAGTGCTCTGGTTTTCACAAAGAGGATGGTTCTACTCTCTGGGTTTAAGTGGTACTCCTCTTGCAAGATGAAGCAGAGATCTTTGAGTTTTGGGTTCTCATTGCTGGGATCCATAGAAACGCTTTCCAGTTTCTGCAGCTTTTCTGCAAAAGGGGAACATTCTATAAATGGCTTACAAATTCTAGAATTTAGAACACACTGTGACCATTAGCTAGAGTTCAAGTAGTTAATCTCTCAATCCTTGACCAGAATTTTAAGAGCAATAACCACTGCTTTAATGTAACATTAAATGTAGCAATAAATGCATATTTATTTTTGCCCCAGAGAGCTGATTGCCCAATGTTTAGCAGCACACAACTGAGCTACACATATGTATACTAAATACTTTCCTATAAGCCAAAATAAGAGAGAGGGAGAAGGACTTACTTTTCATTTAAAATTTTCCTATATTTTTCTAAATATGAGAGCAGTAGGATTATGGGCGATTTTGGTTTTCTTCTGTATAGAAGTACATACAAATTATAGTATGCTGACTACCACTGAACACTTTAATTTTTAAACCTTTGTAAAATTACTAAAAGTTAAACCAAAAAAAAATGCTACTACCTATTATAATTTCTATGGGATGTATACTTCGCAAATCCTATTTTACTTCTTTTTTTTTTTAACTTTTTTTTAATGTTTATTTATTTTTGAGACAGAGAGAGACAGAGCATGAATGGGGGAGGGTCAGAGAGAGGGAGACACAGAATCTGAAGCAGGCTCCAGGCTCTGAGCTGTCAGCACAGAGCCCGACACGGGGCTCGAACTCACGGACCGTGAGATCATGACCTGAGCCGAAGTCAGACGCTTGACCGACTGAGCCACCCAGGCGCCCCCTATTTTACTTCTTAACAAGAAGAACTAATGTTAAGCAACGGATTTTTTTCCTTAAGTACCACATTTCACTGATGATTCATAGTCCTATCTACATAAGATCTTCTTGATCAACTCCCTGAGCATCACTGCACACTAAATATAATGCAACGTAAGTATGCTGCCACTGGAGTCACCAGGTTCCAACGGCTTCCTCCTCTAGAAACACCACCCACCTTCGAATCTCCGAGTGAGATCTTGCTCAATCTCATCAAATCCTGCCGCTCGGACGTTGGTGAAGAAGTCTTTCAAGTAATCCAGAGCATCTTTCATTCGCGCATGCTCATTGATAATGAGGGCATCATTATATTTCTGTTGAAAATGAAAACTGGGTTTCAGTGTGTCTCCAATGCCTAATGCATTCACTGTACTAAAATTCAATTAGCTGTACTTAGCGTGAGTAGGGGAGGGGCAAAATAAACTTTTCTCAAATCTATTCCAACTTAGTTTTTTAAGATGAATGGCTCCAATGGAACTGCAATAAAACCTTTGAACCAAATATTGTTTTAAAATCTGAATTAGCTAGAATCATACATTAATTAGGATCATTTTGAATTTAGAATTCCACCTTGGAAGAGAGAGAGGAAATTACAAGAAAAATCCATGTCAAAGATTAAAGAACAAGAGCAAATCAATTTCCACATCAACTTGCCTCATGATTCAGACATTCGACTTAATCTCTTCATACATCCAAAGCCATCACTGAATTGCAACTGCACCTGTTCAGAATGATGGTGCTGACCACCTACACCAAATATTCAACTAAATTCATTAAATTCCAAAAATGCATACAGACTGAGTGCATTTTTAAATACTTTCAATGGCATGATGAGCAGAGGTGATGGTTGTTTCTCAACTTCTTGGTTAACCAGTAAGCAACCAAAGACTCTGGATTTCTGAGCCTGTGGCTTTGCCAAAGGTAAGAAAACATATGCTCAAGATAAGGTAGCAGGAGTCACCTAATGAACTTTCAAGATGACTGTCACCAATCACATATCTACAATAATGGTCATCATCCCCCAATTTCTTTCAATCATGTCAATCATAGCAATGCTAGAGGCATGGCATAGAATCCCAGCCTTTGTTTCCATCCTGTTTCTACTAGTGTTAAGTTTCAGTAGGCAGAGAAGATGCTAAATGGGGTAACTTTAAAGTTTGCTTCATAGGAACCTTTTGGAAAGTTCCTAAGTGAGCTCTTGAAACAGGGTGAAAAGTTGATGTTCTCTCAGCTACCAGAGCAAAGCTCCCAGTTAGGTGCTAAAACTAAAATACACTTTTGCAAAGAAGCCACATACCCGCAAATGGGAAGTGTACAAAAACAGTGCTTTACAAATCCTGCTCTCTTCATCTTTGTCAGGCAACTGAAACACCGTGCATGCTTTCTGAACAGTAACGATCCATTGTTCATATTTCTGCGTTCCAAATTCCCTATTTTGAATTTGAGATATACCTTCTGGAAGAAGAAAAAGGTTTTCATTATGCCATATGATCAGCCATTTAAAGTTCTAAGCATGCCTCACCCTCTAATTTTCTTTTTTTTATTAAAAATGTATTTTAAGTTTTTTAAAATGTTTATTTATTTTTGAGAGAGAGAGAGCATGAGTAGGGGAGGGGCAGAGAGCGAGGGACACACAGAATCTGAAGCAGGCTCCAGGCTATGAGCTGTCAGCACAGAGCCCTACACAGGGCTTGAACTCACGAACCACGAGATTATGACCTGAGCCAAAGTTGGACACTTAACCAACTGAGCCACCCAGGTGCCCCCCCACCTAATTTTTTTCTTACTCTCTGTAAACAGAATATTCCTCCTGAAATAGTTTTCAGCAGCAGTATATCTGTGTTTGCATATGATTGCTTACTGAATACTCTCTGCACCAAGAAATCAAAGTACTCTTTATTTCATTTTCACAAATCTGTAAGGTAGAGGTTACATTTTACAGGTGAGGAAACCAAAGCTCAGAAAAGCAAAGTAGTTTATCCAAAGTGACATAGCTAGTACATGGGGGAGTACAGGAATGCAAATCCTGGTGTGTCTGATACCCAAATCTTACCAGCTTTGTGAGCTAACAACCAAAGCAGCCCAGAAGTAAAACAATGGACATGAAGATATCTAACTTTGCTTTTAAAAATGAAGTAGTGAATAAAAATAACAGGTCTCATGAGCTTCATCAGGAGGATATTTAAAAGCAGGAGAGAAAGAACTCAACACAGTCTATTCTGCCTTGCTGTAAACTGAAGCCATCTGATCTCCACAGCATCACTCACAGGGCTGAGCAAAGAGCTTGTCATGGATGCTTCTGTATGTGTGCATCGCCTAAGTTATGCCTCATCTCAGTTGCTTGGTCTAAGCATTGAGCATATGCTGTGGTCCAGGCTCTGTGCAGGGTCCTGGGGGTAAAAGCATGTAGAAGACCGAAGCCTGATCTCAAGCGGCTCAGTCTGTGAGTTATTCTGGGATTGAATCTCCAGGTCTCCCTGTTAAGAGCACAGTATAATAAAACTCACAGGCAAGAGCTATATTTCTGGGTTAAATTGCTCCTCTCACCCTTTCATGTTTAACAGGAGGAACAAAGGAGGCTACTCAGACAAGTAGCACTGACATGCTTCTTTCCCAGCCCCAACTATAAACAAGGTGGCCAGATGAATTAACAAGTATTTCTTGAACACGGGTGGGTGTGAAAATGAGTTAAGCAATGGGTAAATGAACTGCTGATAGGATATGGACTGGGGAAAAGGTGGAGGTAGAGAATTAGAGGTGGGAGGAATAAGAAGGTAGGAATCCATGTCTCTCTGCCCTTCTGCTACTTCCCCAGTTTAATCACATCATAGTGTTCCTGGATAATGTGACAGCCTCTTAACTCGTCTCCCTACTTCTTGCTTTGTTCCCTCCAATCCACTGCCCACTCAGCAGCTAGAGTGGGTTCGCAAAACTGCAGATGAGACACTATGCTACCCCAATGCTTAAAAGGCTTTAGGGGATTTCTCTGGCCAGATCCTACCCGGCTCCCAGGATCCTCTGTGATCTTGTCTCTGACTACTTCTAATTCTTTTTTTTTTTTTTTTTTAATTTTTAAAAATATTTATTTATTTTTGAGATAGACAGAGTGTGAGCAGGGGAGGGGCAGAGACAGAGGGAGACAGAATCTGAAGCAGGCCCCAGGCTCTGAGCTGTCAGCACAGAACCTGACACGGGACTCGAACTCACAAACTGTGAGACCATGAGCTGAGCTGAGGTCAGACACTTAACCGACTGAGCCACCCAGGCACCCCTGCCTGTTTCTGATTCTTATCTCCAGCAGTTGACAAGACTAATGGAAATCCACATACTTAGTCCACTTTCCTGGCTGTTGCACACACTGTTTCCTCTGCCTGAAACACACCTTACCACCACCACCCACCTACCCCTATCCTGTTGTTTTATTATTACTTATCTAATTTTGGCCTTACACATTACACTGGAAATACCACAAGGGTAGGAGCTGTATCTCAGGGTCCATGCTATATTCCCATCACCTGGCATATGGCCTAGGACCAGGTGAATGATGAGTGAATGAGCATGTTCGAGGAACTGCTAAATCAAAGGATTCAAGTATGGAAGGAGTGTCAGATAAAACTGGAAAGATAAGTAGAACCAGAGTGTGCAGGCAGGGATCAAACTGGCAGGTCAGAGGCTTAGAGGGCTTTGCTTGTAAGGCAGAGAGATTCAAGCAGGATACTGACACGATCAAACTGGTATTTCAGAAAGACCAACCAGGTAATGGCGGGTTGAATGGAGAAATGAGTAGGGGTGGGTAAGCCAGCCAGCCAGCCAGCTGTGAGATTAAGTCCTAAAGCAAGCTGTGAAAGAAAAAGAGATGAGAAAAAAAAGTAAAGTAAGTGTGAAAAAGGTGAACTCACAAATTCAGCATCTCCAGAGCTGCTCCTAGTGGTGGAAGCAGCACTACCCACCGGTGTACCTACAAGTGCACAAGCCAGAAGCCCAGTGGAAGTCACCCCCACTCCCATCCGAAGCCAGCTGGCCATGAAATCTGAATACTTCCTGTTTGCAGGGCTCTGCACAAGCCTCCTCCCTCTACCAACCTGTCTTGACTGCCTCTGTTTGGCCCTCTTTGTTCACTGGTATCCTTATCACCTCATCCATCAGTTTAAAATCTTCAGGTGCTTTGCACTGCTTTTAGGAGAAAGTCAAACTCAGTCCTACCAAGTCTTTCCCTGTCTGGCCCCTGCCTCTTTCTACTCACTCCTTTCTACTACTCATGTATTACGAGCACCATGAGATGCTTGCAGTTCCTGAAACATTCTCTTCCTTCAATGCCTGACACCTTTTCAATCTCACTTGTCTCTTTCTTAACTTGGCCTCAAGCTTCAAGATTGTCTCAGGCATCATCCCATCCCAGAGAGCTTTCCCTGCAGCCCACTCTAGGCCAAAGTTCCCAACGTGCTCCCACGGCACCCAGTGTGTACCTCTGCCCTGCTGTGTGGAAGCCCCCTGCATCTGATTCTCATTATTTGACTGTGAATTCCCCAAGGTTGGGACTATGTCTTTAACCTTGTTATTCCCATTAGCTAGCACAATGAATATCTGGTGAATGAATGAAAGAACAAAAGAGAAGAAGAGAACTTGGGTGACTTCGTGAGAAAGTCTCAGAAGAACAAAGAATCAAAGGTCACCTCCTGTTTCAATCTGATCCATCAGGGAAATGGTGGTTTCATATAAATAGGGAATTTATATTTTCATATAAGTAGGAAGAACAGAAAGCTAATTGCAGAGATTAAGAAAGTCATGAATTGATTGAAATATGGTATTTTTCAGGTATGTAAGTCAACACAGATTTACTTTGGATTAAAAAAAACGAGACTAAAGAAGGAATTTTAAGGTTCCTCAATAACCTATAATCAAGAAGGCTAACCTCTTGATATAGTCTTGACACTGTCTGAACTGAAGAGAATGCAAAAAGACACTAGGGAATAATACATGGCTATTCCTAAGTGGAGAGAACGCAAAATGAGATTTATCTCACCGAGAGTTATGGTACCGATTTCGTCAAAGATACTCTTTGCCAGACTCTCTGTTTCCCTCATCAGCTGAGAGATGATGCATTTAAATCTGTCAGTGGTCCGTGATTCCACTTTCCTGAAAACTAGAGCCATCAGAGTAAAGTGAGTATTTTTCAGGAAGAACACATCATACTTCAAAGTAGGCATCTGCACACCTTTCTCTGCCTCTGTTATTTCTTCTGTAAGACCTAAGGCCCCAAGCTCACAGGCAGGTAGTCTAAATCATATATCAAATCTTCAGAAACCTTGCAATAGCTCCCTAATGCTTAATGCACAGATTCTAACATCTTCATTTTTCATGGTCTGGGTCTAATCTGACTTCTCACTCTGGTTTTCTTATTACTCAACTCTACTTTGACAAGGCTGGTATCAATCTTATCTCTGCAAATACAACACTTTTTCAGTCTCTCTTCTTTGATCTTCTCCTTTCCCACCCAACCCTCAGAAGTGTTCACATTGTTCCTAAAATTCATTATTGCATTGTTTCAGCAGAAACTTATTCCCTGCCTACCATATGCCATGTTCTGGTGATAAACAGTTGAAAGGAACACACTCTGTGGTCCAGAGAGGTCTGTGTTCTTAGGGGAGAAATATGTGTAGCCAAATAACCACAGTAAAGTGCTATAACAATAACTATGTGCAAGGTATCATGGAGCACAAGAAAAAGAATCTCTAATCCTTCCAAAGGAGGAAATGTTGTCGGGTAAATAGGGGAAGAGGAAAGGAGAAAGCACACGATGCACTTGAGGAGCCCAGAGGAATGTGACAAGGTTGGGCTTATGGGAGGGGGAGGAGATGAAGCACAGAGGGCAGAGGGACTGGATTTTAAAGAAATTTGTACTTGATACTAAAAAGTTTAGATTAGGTGCCTTCCCTAAAATCCTTACAGGCAGCTCCCAGAAGGGAACTTAACTGCCCCTCTCTGGCTATCTCATGTCTGTTTGTTCTGCCTTATACAGTCATACACTATCCCCAAAGCAAAGAGAAAGGTATATATGTCTCCACTTCCTCTCTTCCTTGTTGGGTCAGTATAGCATTGTAATTTAATAAACATTTGCTACTCAAATCTTTTTTAAAAAATCAAATACTGATCTGCTGAGGAAAAATACAATGAATTCAGATTAATTTCCTTTCAACCCAAATCATCACATCCATACTCAAATAATAAATGACCACACAGTCTCCTCCTCAGGCATGCAACACAGGGAAGAGCTGAGCCCAGCTCTTAGCCATTTACATGCTGTGATTTTAATTTTTAAAACAAAATTTTTTTAACGTTTATTCATTTTTTGATAGAGACAGAGCGTGAATGGGGCAGGGGCAGAGAGGGAGGGAGACACAGAATTAAAAGCAAGCTCCAGGCTCTGAGCTGTCAGCACAGAGCCTGATGCGGGGCTCGAACTCACAGACTGTGAGATCATGACCTAAGCTGAAGTTGGATGCTTAACCAACTGAGCCACCCAGGCGCCCCTACATGCTGTGATTTTTCTCATCACGCCTCATTGTTAGTATCTTTATAAGAACTTTATCAAAAACACAAAACCAAAAAAAAAAAAAAGAATTTTATCAAACTGAAGAATAAGAATGTTTGTTTTAGGACAGTCCCCTCCTGAGGTTTGTCTACTGCCTGGGGATACAGCTCAGCTAAGGAGACAGCTGTGAAATGTAATTATTTCCCAAGTTTGGGGTGAAATATTTTCCACTAAACGGAAAAGGTAAAAACTCAGTATTCATCCAAATGGCTCTGAACTAAGAAACGCGGAGGGTAACAAAGTCCTAAAGGGCACGCTATGGGATTCCACTTACACTTTTGGGGCTTATAAACAATTTCTTCCAGTTCCTCCAAGTTGTCTTTGACTGTTGCTATCACTGATGTGTCAAGAGAAGCACACAGTCTGCAGATATATTCCACGGCTTCTGCTGTGCTTTTGGCATCCCCAATGCCAACCGAGGCAGTCAGCCCAATGACCTGTGAGGAGCATTGCAAATCATCAGATGCCTGGGAAACTGCATGCCATTTCCACAATCCTGCATACAACTCTTTCCTGTTAAAGTCAGGTTTTATTTTTTGTTTTGTTTTGTTTTTACTAATTTCCCATAAAGAGCAAGAACAGTACTTATTTTTTCTGATATTTTCCATGACATTGCAAATGGAAAGGTCCCCATTAGGCAAAGCACTGAATAAATGCAAAAGTCGGAACTCATCCGATGAACATGAATCAGCAAAGAAACCAAGAGTGGAAACCCTTTCAAGGAAGGACTTCTCTTCTCTACTCTTGTGTCCCCCATAATGTGTAGATCAACATACTGAAAGGAAAGGGACTAAAATCAGACACAATTCCATTCTAAACTCAACCATGTCACACTGGCTGCATGTCCCTGAACAATGCAGGGACACATGTCAGCTGTCTCTAAAAGTTGGGAAACAACAGCTATTTAAAATGGTAGTTGTGTGAATTCAGTAACAAGATTTATAAAAAATTTAGCTTAATGGTCACCTAACAATTTAAGTTCTACTTGAATAGCCACTCAGTAAATACTGAATAACTGACTCATTAGCAAGAAATCTAGTTAACCACCAATTTTTTTTTTTAATTTATTTATTTTTGGGACAGAGAGAGACAGAGCATGAACGGGGGAGGGGCAGAGAGAGAGGGAGACACAGAATCGGAAACATGCTCCAGGCTCCGAGCCATCAGCCCAGAGCCCGACGCGGGGCTCGAACTCACGGACCGCGAGATCGTGACCTGGCTAAAGTCGGACGCTTAACCGACTGCGCCACCCAGGCGCCCCACCACCAATTTTTTTCTAGAAGAAGCTTTAAGAAATGTGATTGCTGGGGGCACCTAGATGGCTCAGTCGGTTGGGTATCTGACTGGGGTTCAGGTCATGATCTCACTGCTGTTGAGTTCAAGTCCCGCATCGGGCTCTGTGCTGACAGCTCAGAGCCTGGAGCCTGCTTCAGATTCTATGTCTGTCTGTCTGTCTGTCTGTCTCTCACTCTCTGTCTCTCTCTCCCCCTCTCTCTCGACCCCTCCCCTGGTCTCTCTCTCAAAAGTGAATAAACATTAAACAATAAATTTTAAAAAATGTGATTGCTACTGAATTTTGTCTATGGGTACATGCTGAATTTCTCTTAACCTGTGCTTCCTAAAGAGGTAGTTATTAGGGCTAGAGAACTTTATATGATGTGACACTAGTATACCATGCTATAAATTCATGGTTTCCAACCTTATCTGGATCCTCAGTGTAACCAAGCAATTCCCATTTCAAATCCTTTCCATGCACCCCGAGCTCCCTCCTCCATTCCCATCTTGATTATTCCCAGCAAATAATCTCTCTGCCTCTCCTACATTTAAGAGAAAAGAGAGATTAAATGCCAGGGATTCCCCACCTTTCCTGTCCCCATCTAGGAACTACTCTCTGTCTTGACTCCTTTCACACCCTCACCTCTGATGACACCAAAAATGGTGTCCCATCTACCCTCCTGGACTAATGCATATATCTGCCTACTTACCCCATACCCTCTGGTCTCCCCTGACATCCTGTTCTATAAATCATTCCCTCTATCCCCATTCTGCCTCACCTACTGCTATTTACTACTTCACATTCTATACTCAAACAATATTGAAGAGTTTCACAATTCTTGACTCTCGGGCACACCATGCTCTCTCATACCTCTGTGCCTTTGGACACATAGCAGACTTTCCTGAAGACCATCAAGCTATCTAATTTGTACCTTCTTGTTAGCTTTTGCCTAACTTCTTTTGGGTGTTGCCTTACTTTCACAGCACATGAGTTTTCACTCCTGTTCTGACTACAGCTTGTACCCATCACCATAGTGTGTCATCGCCATACATTATGACATAATTTTTACATGTTTGGCTCCCCATGAAATTAAACTGTTTGAGAGCAAGGACTATGTCTTTTTATATTTGTATCCCCAGTGCCTAGCACAATGGATAACACAGGGCGGGGGGGGGGGGGGGGGGGGGGGGGGGGGGGGGGGGGGGCGGGGGGGGGCTGAGGCATGTTTGTTAAGTGAATAAATGAACCAATCAAACAATCAAAATTAATCAATGGGCTATACAATCTGGACTTAGCACCTGAAAAGAACATCCTTAATTTGGTCATAAGAGTAAGTAAATAGGATTTAGCAAGGTTATAGCTCTTCTGAGGAATCCATCTGAATCTGGAGATACCTGAGGCAGTGGGTCTGAAGATCCTCCAAGTTTCTGATCTAGATAATTAAACATGATCATATTATAAGGATGGTGTTTACCAGTATTGTGACATTCATCAAATATCATCAAAGTAAAGACAGAGAGTGATGGAATAGTCCCATTTTTAAGACTATTCACAAGAATCTGTGGAGTTAAAATGATGATGTCATTGTTCTCAACAATCTGTTTCACGGAGACATTCTCAGACGTTGCTCCAGAAACACCTGCAACTTTGTACCTGGGAAATGACAGAAATTCCCTATTACCAACCACAATGTGAATGAGGAACCACAAAGATATAAAACACTAGAGCAGAGCATCAACTGATTAAGCTCTCCTAATTCCAAAAGGAATCTGGAGACAAGTGCTTAGCACAGAGCCTTACACATAGTAAATGATCAACAAATGCAAGCTAGTTATAATTGTTGCTAGCATGTATTAATTCTTTCAAGTCATTAAGAAAGAAAATACTACTTAAAGAGTAATGTTAAATAAGCTATGAAATCATTAAAAAATTAAATGTGCCATTTAAATGTAAAATTTATCTCAGGTCATTTACTCACTCTGTAAGAGCTAGCCAAAGGAGTTTAGGATTTCAAGTGTACCTAACAAAACGGACTTGAATCCATGAAAAATGAATTGTATATAGATTATATAAAGGCTCAATCTACTATCAATTTTTGAATCATGGCTTTCCAAAAACTAAACAAAGCTAAAAACACACCAGTTACATGAAACTAGAGGAGAAAAACAAGACCAACTGTTATACCTACCCAAGTCTTTCAAAATAGTTTGAGAACACAGATTTCTGCTGTTCATACACTGGGAGTTGAACAGCAAAAAAGACAACCTTCCCCTTTTGTCCTTGCGGAAATTTTTTCAGATGATGCTCACATATAAGAAGTGAAACAAAGGTTTTTCCACAACCTTTTAACATAAAAAGAAAAAGAAAATGTGTAACTAATAGTATACTAAAATATTTCTGTAGAAAGGTAATTACTGTTGGCTCCCCTCAAACCACTGCACTGATTGGTAAACTGAGAATGTGGATGGGTTAACTGCAGCAGAATTTACACCAGGACATGAAAATATCAAGTTACTTCCTAGGTAACATGCAAATAAATAGTCAAGGCATAAAGCAAGCTAAAAAGGGGGGCATTTTTTTTTCTTCTTCAAGTTCCTTAAAATACCTGGAGACTCCATTACTGGGACAGTCTTCTCAAAAGACATATGGAGCAAGGAAAATATTGACACTTGCCCATTTTGTCCCAGTATTCAATAAATGAAAAAAAAAAAGGAAGCAAACACAGAAACAAACCATGTAAGCAGTGGCAATCAACTTACCAGTAGGAGCACATATTATTGTGTTTTTTCCTTCCTTAGCAGGCAAAGCAAGCTCTAGTTGGTAATTTCTTGGCTTCACTGGGGTGTAAATATGAGAGACTTCTGTAACACAAAAGGAACAAAATTTCCAAATAGTTACTGCTCTGAGGAATCAAAGAAATAGCTATCTATCATCAAATAGACAGGAATTATGACTTTGCAAGAAGGGCCTCATTTGAGAAAATTTAGAATCCTTGCCTCTTGCTAACCTTTCTAGCTTCTCCATTGATGTGAAGTACAGAATCCTCTATCAATGACAAAGTGCCAATGGTGAGAGTTTTGTTTTGTTTTTTTCTTTAAAGCCACAAAGATTTCTTTCTTAAACAATCTCAAAATCTAGTAAGGAGAAAACTAAAGCAAGAATGGCCTAATTCAGAGCAAGCAGATGGCCACTGGTTAAAGGAAATGCTATATGGAACAAAACAACAAATCCCTCCAAGGTCTCTGAAAAGCAACAAACTGTAAACATTGAATTCTCAAAGCAATTTCATACTGATGAGCAATCATGCTTTATTATTCTGCAGGCTTTCACATAGTATCTTCTCTCAACAGAACAAGAAGTTCCAAGGAATAACCAGAGGCTTTTTCTCACTAACAGATAAGCATATAGAATGTTACTGCCAGAAAAGATCTTAGAAATTATCTATTGACTCCAACCTATTTTAAAGAAAATGAAGATTTCTAAAAGGCTAAGGACCTTTACATACCAGAAAAATTTAAAGCAACTTACATTTGTTGATTTTATTCAGAAATGACAAAAAAAAACTGGTATCACTTGGTTGCAAAAGTAATCTGTAAATTTTCTTCTTACAGTAGCGTTAGCCCCAAATCACACTTTTCTTCTAACACTAGTCAATATTAATCAGAATTTCTTCCCTGGGGTGCCTGGGTGGTTCAGTCGGTTAAGCGTCCAACTTCACTTCAGGTCATGATCTCCCAGTTTGTGAGTTCGAGCCCCACATCAGGCTCACTGCTGTCAGTGCAGAGCCGGCTTCGGATCCTCTGTCCCCCTCTCTCTGCCCCTCCCCATCTTGCACTCTCCCAAAAATGAAAATTAAAAAAAAAAAAAAAAAAGACTATGGCTTTTGGCACTGGAAGACATGTCCCTACACAAAATACCTAAAGAACACCATTATGGAAAAGAACAATGCTGGGTACCTGAAGATGGACATGAATTCTGACTAAGATTCTGGCATTCAGATTCTTCCTTGTAGAAAATCTGTATGTCAGAAGTTTCCATTTCATCATCCTCAAGAACTTTCACGTCAATATTCTTTGCACCTGTATGAGACCAAAAAACACCTCAGAATCTTCATCTGATCTGATTATTGTCTTGACAGCACAAGTCCTACAAAGAGGTCATAATAGTAAAATTTTCAACTTCTGTTAAGATTTTGCACAACCACTTGCTTCACCTTCTAAAACAATTAAAAGAATCTTTTAGAGTTTGATGTCTCAATTTGGAGTCTGAACTCCAAAGTCATTTAGGACTTTATTATTCAAAGTGTAGAACATGGGCCAGCAACTTCCAGAGCTTGTTGGGAATGCAGGCTCTCGAGTCCCTACTAAACCAGAATGTGCACTTTAACAAAATCCCCGGAAGATTCTCATGCACACTAGAGAAGCAACATTTAGCAAGTATTTATGTCTTCCATTCTTGACCTAACCCAAGAAATCAGATGTGTATTTATATAGACATTTTCCAGAACAACTTGTGATTTAAAGAAACCTAGGAAAAGCGAAGACCAGACACTCAGATGGTTTAGAAAACTCAGACTTTGAAACAATGCTCTGAGAAGATGTTAGCTTCAGGAAACCAAATGATGGTTTCATCACAACACAGATATTTCATCACAACACACTCTTTTCTTCAGTCCTGTTCTGGCTTAGTTCCTGATGGCTCCCAGGCAAGACAACCAGGCTATGTGTATTATGATTCTTACTCTGAAAAGGGGGCAAGTCTTGGCGTTCAAACCTTTCATTCTTATAATTTTAAAGCTATTTCTCTGATAATTTAAACCCAGAGAGTGAGTTCAGACTCTGCCTTCCCCAAATCCTTTGGACCAGATGGGCTAATTCTGGATGAGAGCAGTTTGCCCTGGTCCATTTTAGGGGTTAGACACAACCAAATTACTTCTGCAGGGAAGTAGCCACTTACCTCCCAGAACTCAACTCACTGCTGCTCGCTCTCTCTCTCTCTCGCTCTCTCTCTCTCTCTCTCTCTCTCTCTCTCTCTCTTGAGATGTAGCCATGGGTCTCTGAAGGGCAAAATGCCTCTGACAGTGAGTGAGAAATGTAGGAATGAAAGAGGCCCTAAGTAGAACCACGAGAAAGATGGAGCATGTTTTCAGATCCTCCTACCCTTCAGAGCTCTTCCCTGGAATATCCTACCTTTGTCCACAGTCCACAGTTCACTGAACTTGCTCTCTTCTTTGTCCAAAGCAAGTTTCAAAGTTTTGGGCCAGTTTTCCTTGTCCGATCTGAGAAAGCATTCAACCATTTTCTCTGCACCTGCCATCAGCCCCTTGTTGGAACAAACCTAAGCAAGACAACTGAAGTTAATCAATCATTTCAAAAGTTTTCCTTTTATGGAAAGGAAATCTGAAGAAACATCAATTCAAGCACTAATTTAAAAACCATTGTATAATATGGTTCAGTAGGTCTGATTCATGACCATTTTTGCCCCATCCAACATAGTGCCTTTTAAGACACCCTTTCCTTTGTCCTTGTCTTTACACGTGGCATCACTAGGTCAAGCCAGGTGTTCTCACCTCCTTGGAGACATTGTATCTATCAGCAGCAGCAATGTTAGGAAACAATCCATTTGACAACCATTCAAAATAAGGGTACACTAGCATAAAGAGATATTTGGAAGAATATAACAGAATATTAACAAATGGTTTTTTCAGGGTAATGGGACCTATATGATTTTTATTATTAATTGTTACTAAAATGTATTGAGCATCTATGATTATGTGCTAGGCATATATAAGCATATATATATATAATATGTATATATATAATATATATAAATATATATAAATATATATAATTATAATATAAATGTATATACAATACAAATATATATAAATACATAATATATAATATAAATATATATACAATATATAATATATATATAATAAAAAATATTTTACAAAATATAAAATATATATATATAATCTCATTTAATCCTTATAAAAGTATCATGCTAATAAGATACTATCATTATTTCCATTTTATACGTAAAAAAAGAGGTTTAGAGAAAATAAGCAACTTGCCTAAGATCACACCACAAGTAGATGGTTGAACTAGGATTCTAACAAAATTTGTGTCCAAAGCCTGAACACTTAACCACTAGACTCTATAGGTTTTCTTTTTATTTGCTAAACTGTTCAAATTTAAAGTTGCATAAAATATTATTCGCAAAAATAATAATTTTAACTGAATAGGACAAACCTGAAAAACCTGTGACATTAAAAATTATTCAGTTCACGGGGCGCCTGGGTGGCTCAGTCGGTTGGGCATCCGACTTCGGCTCAGGTCACGATCTCACGGTCCGTGAGTTCGAGCCCCGCGTCGGGCTCTGGGCTGATGGCTCAGAGCCTGGAGCCTGCTTCCCATTCTGTGTCTCCCTCTCTCTCTGCCCCTCCCCCGTTCATGCTGTGTCTCTCTCTGTCTCAAAAATAAATAAAACGTTAAAAAAAAATTTTTTTTTTTTAAATTAAAAAAATAAAAAAAAAAAATTATTCAGTTCACCACTAAAAATACTATTCTAGGTAATTATGCCTTAGAATTGAGGACTTTTGTGGATTTCAGTGATCTTTCTTGGGTCTAAATCAGTGGAGAAAACAGAATACATTTCCCATGTTCAAATTACTTCCCCAAAATTCAGTATTTAATATTAAATTAATTCGAATTAATTAATTATATTAAATATAGTAATTAAATTACCTGCATAATTTCTTCACATTCCTGACTAATTAAACATTTAGATACTTCAGGAAGGATATCTTTTGGATTAACTGTAGTTTTAAATTCTGGTTGTAAACGCTTTAACAGTGACCTATACTCCTCCAACCTTTCAATGGTTTGGAAATCCCAACTTTCAATGGCTTCATAAAGTCCAGAATAACCTGAAAAGAAGAAAATAGGGGCTTTTATGAAACCAACTAAAAGATATTTGAAGATTAACATCATACAATCATGTTTGAATGTACAATGAGAGAACCCAAAAGGTATCTGTGAACCACCTGAATAATTAATGATCATTCAAAAAGAAAACTCAATATTCATTTTAGGCACCCAACATTTTAGGTCCTCCAACATTTATTATCTCTTAGGAGAAAGTGCTAAGGATAATGTGAAGTCTCACATTTGGTCTTAGTATAAAATCTCCCTTCCACAGTGTGCCGCGGATCTCACCTACAACCTCTGTATCTTCTAAGGAGTCAAAACATCATACAATCATTATCTTCCCAGTGCAAAGTAGCAAAGTGGGCAAAAAGAAACATAAGTCTTAATTCCTGCCCCTAAAGAACTTAACCTTCTACATTACTCCAAGAAAAGAAAATATTAAGTATAAAGGGAAATTTGAGGGAGGAAAAACATCTCCAACTGTAGTAACCTAGGAATGCTTCAATCTAAGGTTCTCAAACAGAATCACCAGGCCTCACACTCTAAAGCCCACATTCTCTTTATTTGGAAGAACCTTGCAACAAAATGAACACTTGGGAACCCACTATCCAATTTAACAACTAGAGTTTCCTAAGACTTTTGTGGGGGTGTACTTCTTTTTACCCCTCCCTTCCCCTCCCTGCAAAGAGACTACCATCCTGTATTTGATGTAACACTCCCTTCATTTTTTTTGAATAGTTGCCTAGCATACGTTTAACTCCTTAATGTATGTTTAGTTTGGCTTGTTTGGAACTTCATAATTATATCCTACTAAATGTAATTTTCACTGCTTTTTAAAAAGTTTAATATTACATTTCTAAGCTTCACCTGTGTTGTCATGTGTAGCTGTGTTCATACATTTTCACTGAGGTATAATGGGCCAAGTGTCAATATTGTAGAATTTATTTATCTATTTTCTTCCTGAAAGACATTGGGGTTGCTTCCAGTTTTGGTTGGTTGGTTGGTTGGTTTTGTTATTACAAGTGTTCTACCACCATTCTTATATGTGTATTCTGGAATCTATGTGTGAGTTTTTCTAGGGCACATACTTAAGAGTGAAACTCTTGGATAGAGGGATACAAGAGAGTTGACCCATACAAGATGATGCCAAATTGTTTTTCAAAATATTTGTATTAATTTATACTCTGTATAGGGACATTTAAGATTTCCCATGATTAAATATCCTCTCCAAGTCTTAACTTTGTTGGACTTCCTAAATTTTGCTATCTAGTAGTTAATAAAATGCTATCCTAATTCACAATTCCCTAATTGCTATTGGGCTGAGAATCTTTTCTTTTTTTTTTTTTTTAATTTTTTTTTTTAACGTTTATTTATTTTTGAGACAGAGAGAGACACAGCATGAACGGGGGAGGGGCAGAGAGAGAGGGAAACACAGAATCGGAAGTAGGCTCCAGGCTCTGAGCCATCAGCCCAGAGCCCGACGCGGGGCTCGAACTCGCGGAGCGCGAGATTGTGACCTGAACCGAAGTCGGACGCTCAACCGACTGAGCCACCCAGGCGCCCTGAGAATCTTTTATGTTTATTAACCTTTTCTATTTCCTATTCTTTGTAATGTTGGTTCACACTTTTGCCCTGTGGATGTTTTCTTTCTTTTTACAATTTTAAAGCCTTTTTAACACATTCTAGATATTAATCTAGAATCTATTAATCTCATCTATTAATCCTCTCCAGTTTGTGATTTGTTTTTTCACTTTCTTTAGTGTTGTGATAAAGAGATGTTTTTAATTTAATGTAATCAGATTTGTCAATTTGTCTTTTATGGATAATGCTTTAATGTATCGTTTCATAAATCCTGCTATACCCCAAGGTCATAAATTATTATTCTATATTCTTTTCTACAATTGTTAAATTTTTGCCTTTTGGAATTAAGTCTTTAATTCTGGTGAATTCATTTTGTGTGTATGTGCGAATGGAATGAGCTAAGGAATACAAATTTGTTTTACATGGGTATGTAAGTTAGGGTTTATTTGGTTTTTAACATCATTCTGTCTATAATGGCACACTGCAATTTATTAAAAGTCCCTCCATTCCTAATGGTCCTCCCTTTCAAGTGGTCTCAAATATATCAGGTTTTCATAAATATAGGAATTTAATTGAAGGCTCTCTATTCTATTTCATTGGTCAGTTGGTCAATGCCAGGATCAACGTTAAGCTGTCTCAATGCCTATGGCTCTAAAATAAATCTTGTTATCTAGAAGAGGAAACCCCAGCCTATTTAAGTCTTCTTCAGGAATGTCCTATTCTTAGATCATAATTCTTCCATTTACATTTTAGAATTATTTAGAAATTTGTCAAGTGCATGAAAAACCATGTAGTATTTTTACTAAAGTTGTATTGAATATAACACTTGATTTTAGTCAAAAGGCTGAGAAGGAATAACAATTGTACTGAATATAAATATCAATGTTGAGAGAGCTGATATTTTTATGGTATCAAGTCTTCCTCTCAATGTGCATGGGTATATATCTCCACTTTAATAGGACTTCTTTAATATCTTTCAATAACACTTTATCATTTTCTCCATTCAGACCTTACACAACTTTTGCTAGGTTTTTTTCCTAAATACATTACAACTTTTGTGACTATTGTAAGTGGTATCCATTTTGGACTACATTTTCTATTTGCTTCTGGTGCGTAGAAATGCAACCAATTTTTATGCTTTATTTTTATTTCAGTAAAATTATCATAATGTTAAATTAGTTTCAGGTGCACAACATAGTGATTCAACAATTCTATACATTACTCACTCAGTGCTTATCACAGTAAGTGTACTCTCGATCCCCTTTATCTGTTTCACCCACCTCCCCATAACCACTTCCCCTCTAGCAACAACCAGTTTGTTCTCTATATCTAGGAGTCTATTTTTTATCTTTTTCTTTGTTTTCTTTCTTAAATTCCCCCTATGAGTGAAATCATATGCTATTTGTCTTTCTCTGCCTGACTTACTCCACTTAGCATTACACCCTATAGATCCATACATGTTGCAAATGGCAAGATTTCATTCTTTTTTTATGGCTGAGTAATATTCCATAGCATATATACTACATCTTTACCCATTCATCTATGAATGGACACTTGCTTCCATATCTTGGCTATTGTAAATAATGCTGCAATTAACATAGTGGTGCATATATCCCTTTGAATTAGTGTTTTTGTTTTCTTTGGGTAAATACTTAGTAGTGGAATCATAGGATCATATAGTAATTCTATTTTTAATGTTTGGGATACCTCCATACTGTTTTCCACAGTGGCTGAACCAGTTTGCATTCCCACTAACAGTGCACAAGGGTTCTTTTTTCTCCATATCTTCACCAATAATTATTATTTCTTGTGTTTTTTATTTTGGCCAATCTGACAGATGTGAGGGACTATCTCATTGTGGTCTGATTTGCATTTCTCTGATAATGAGTGATGTTAAGCATCTTTCCATGTGTCTGTTGGCCATCTGGCTATCTTTGGAAAAATGTCTACTCACATCTGCTGCCCACTTTTTAACTGAATTGTTTGGGGGTTTTGGTGTTGAGTTATAGAAGTTCTTCATATATTTTGGATATTAACCTCTTATTGGATATGTCATTTGCAAGTAACTTCTCCCATTCAGTAGGTTGTTTTCTTGTTTTGTTGATGGTTTCCTTTGCTGTGTAAAAAAAGCTTTTTATTTGTAGTAGTCCTAATAGTTTAATTTTGCTTTTATTTCCCTTGCCAAAGGAGACAAATCTAGAAAAATGTTTCTGTGGCTGATGTCAAAGAAATTACTTCCTATGTTTTCTTCTAGGAATTTTCTGCTTTTGGGTCTTGCATTTAAGTTTTTAATCCAATTTGGGTTTATTTTTGTGTATGGTGCAAAAATGCAACTAATTTTTGTATTTTCATCTTATACCTAATATACTTGCCCAATAATAAACTCTCCCAATAATCACTCTGTAGCTCCCTGTGGATATTTCAGGTAGGCAATTATATTATCTGGCTGAAAACAATCCCTTACATTGCCTCAGATTAAGAAACAGGAAGTACATGGGGATAGCTCAAAATTAATAGTATTTCACTTTTACAGCATTTTGAAACAGTCAAGTAACATACTCTGATTTGTAAGAATAATGAACTAACCTGCATGAGCAAGGGCATCCAAAAAGCCACGGAACCAGCCTTCTTCCTGGAGCTCCAATAGGAACTTAAGAAAAAGTGAGGCAGCCTCCATCGTGCCCTTATTGTTTTTCTCAGCCCGAATATACTGCACCTCATCTATAAACAGAAGCGAGAGTGACTCATCAAACTGCAGAATCACTAATCACTGGAAGAAAAACCTGCAAAGGGTTGTCAGACCTAATCAAATGGGGATGGTGATTTTAACAAATCACAGCAATGGAAGGCAAGAAGGCAGCAAACCCTCTGTTCAGGCAGAGTATGGCCATTCTTCACCAACTAAGCCCACCTACCCATCCTCTCCAGAAACTTCTTCTAGTTTGGTATGGAAGTCTGGGAACATGCTCTAAAGCAATCCCTTAAAAAGGGAGTTTCCTAACAATCTCTGAGAAAGCATCCCCACAACAAAGAAGTCATTATAGCACTGGATTAGATGGAAGAACAAAGTCTTCTTCCAACATTTTGATAATCTCTTGTTCAAAAGTCTGAATTAACTGTAGGACTAAAAGCGTGTGAGGATAGGACCACTCCATGGCATCTTTAATTACACTGGACTCAGAAAGAGTTAGAAATGGAGTGATGTTTTCATGGTCCTCTTTCTAGGCTTTTGCTTGAATGGCATGAAATATGGCACACAAGAGAAGCTAAATAGAAACACAATGAGACCAGGTAGAAAACTATCCACCCAACTGCTGGTGGTCTTGCTAACTTGACACACTAACTCCATGTCTGGGGTGGTGACCAAATGGTTGCCTTCAAATGACCTGACACTTGATAGTGTCCCTTTTTTTCCCCCTATTGTCAGTGGAATGTAAATTCCAAGAAGTAAACCAGTTGCCTGACTGGTTAACCACTGTATCCTCAGAGATTAAAAGAGGACCCAGCACATAATAGACACTGAATGAATGAAGAAAGGAAGGGATAGCCTCCTTCTCTGCCAAGGTCTCTGTCTTGGAACGGTAAAGTTAACACTTTCAATGTGCAAAATTCAATGGTTTTTAGAGTTGTGGAGCCATCTCTATCTAATTTTAGTACACTCTGACTAGTAAAAAGAAATCTTGTACCAGCCACTCCCATCTCCCTTCCCCTTAACCCCTTGGTAACCACTAATCTACTTGGGTCTCCACAGATTTGCCTACTTTGGAGATTTCATATGAATGAAATCATACAATATGTGGTCTTTGTAAGTGGGTTCTTCCACTTAAGCATAACGTTTTCAAGATTCATTCATGCTGTAGCTTGTATCATTCATTCCTTTTTATTGCCGAATAATATACTATTGTATGGATATACCACCTGTTGTCCATCCATTCATCAGTTAATGAGCATTTAGGTTGTTTCCACGTTTTGGCTATTCTGAGTAACAGTGCAATGAACAGTCATGTACAAGTGTTTACATACACATATGTATTCATTTCTCTTGAGTTTATACCTATGTGTGAAATTGCTGGGTCATATGGTAACTCCATTTAACAGTGTAAGGAATTATCAAACTGCTCTCCAAAGGAGCTATACGTTTTACATTCCCACCAGAAATTTATGAGGATTCCAATTTTTTAACACATCCTTGCCAACACTTCTGTTTTTTAGTTTATCTATCCATACTAGTTTTCTGTGGCTGCAATAACAAATTAGCATTAACTGGTGGCCTTCAAACAATAGAAACTTATTCTCTTACAGTTCTAGAGACCAAAAGTCTGAAATCAAGATGCTGGCAGGAGCACACTTCCTCTGAAGGCTCTAAGGGACAATACATCCCACTTCCCTTCCAGCTCCTAGCATTCCGTGGTTTGTGGCCACATCAAATCTTTGCCTCTTTCTTCATGTTATTCTCCCCTCTGTTTGTCTGTCTTGTGGCCACATCACTCCAATCTCTGCCTCTATCTTCACATGACATTCTCTTTGTCTCTCAGTATTTTCACATGGCTATCTTCTTATGAAGACACCAACCACATTGATTAGGATCCCACCCTACACCAGCACGTCCTCAACCTTAACTGATTACCTCTATAAAGATCCTATTTCCAAGTAAGTTCACATTCTGAGGTAGTGGAGGTTAAGACTTCAACGTATCTTTTTTAGGGACAACACAATCTTGTTGCCTACCCCAACTTCCCTGGGCACACAACTGTACCCTATCCTTTGGGATAGTTAATCCTGTTCTTAGACTCTATCCTTAGAGGTGGGTTCTTACTCCCAGGCCTCCTTGCCCTTCATTCTTTCCTTAGACATTCCACCAGCCACAACTGGCCTCTCCCGCATGAAGGTCCAGATAAGTCCCAGTCACAGCTGAAACCTTCCCAGGGAAACTGTCTTGCTGCATCCTGGGCAGGTTAGCTTCACTCTGCACAAGGTCAGGTCCATCCTGCTGCTACCTAGTCCTGATATCTCCTGCTTCCTCAAAAGCACTGGGAGTTCAATGCAGGGAAAATTCTATTTTTGGTACTTTCCTACTACCTTTGCCATCCTGGCCACTCTGTGATGCCATAGCCAGCTTCTCAAGGTAGAATTTCTTGATCTCTTTTCTGTGCTTTCTTGGTCTCTTTACATGCCTCTGACTAGAGCACTGGCACTGCATAGTACACAGTAACTGTCTGAGTGTCTATCTTTTCCCATTGACAGTGATCATGGACATGTTGTATCCATTTTTGTCTTCATCTTTGTATTCTAATCATCAACAAAGCGTCTGGCTCATGTATGGTCCAGAAAATGTTACTGAAGGAATGGGTAAATACTGAGAATACTGCTCACGGAGGGCCCCTCCAAGATAAGGGTTAGCCTTCTACTCCAAAGGGATATTGCAAAAAAACTTGTAGCCCACAACCTAGTCTGCCTTGAAACATCCTGGACAACCAGTAAATAAGTAAAGCCCCGCAGCACCCTAGTGACCATGTAAGCTCTCCAGAAGAAACATGGCTTCAATTCTCCTTTCCCAAGATTCAACTAGTGTACAATATCCAACATGTGGAGACAAAGATTATGGTAAAAGAGTTATTGGATATTGCTGGTGTAATTTAAACATATTGGTGTATTTATGTGTGCATGGGGAATGAATTTTTGGGCGTAAGGAGAGTGTGGATAAGCTCCCACTTCTAGGTGGGAAAAATGAGGCAGAAAGTTTATATTCAGCTACAACACTCATGTCTCAGCTCCCTAACTGAATCCTGATCGAGTATACTTGTCACAATTAAGGTTAACCAATAGAATTCAGAGATTCCAAAGCATCCAAGAAAAAAAAATAGGGGATAGAGAAACTTTATCAATCTAACGGAAAACTGAAAAAGATGAGAAGAAAGAAAAAAAGTTTATGGATACATGTGCACATTATAAAGTATAAAGAAATGAACAGGAAAAATATAAACCAACCAAATGGTATCAGTTGCCCTTGGTAAGAAGCTGGAAACGAAACTTCTATTGTTTCTTTAACATTCAAAAATAAGACAATAATATAGCGTTCTGCAGCTAGCTTTTTCTATTTCCTGTTTCGTACTTTGTGATTACACTATAACTATAAATTAAAACCACTATATATATTAAAAACTATGCTGTCTATGTGCTCCCAAAGCACACTATGGTTTTCCATCAGAGTACTTACCACATTTCATCATTTATGGTGTACTTAGTTAGCAACCTGCCTTCGCATACACACTCTTATTTCTGTTAGGTCAGGATCATTTCTATCACACTCACCACTGATTTTTCAGTTCCTAGCATGATGCTTCCTATTAGATAATACGTGTAGTAAGTGTGTAAATTCTCTCCAATGCTAGCATATTGCCTAACATATGAGTTGTTCATTGAATGGACACATGAGTGCAAGAAAGAATGGGATTCACAATAGTTTGTTAGTGTTCCATTCATTCCAAGATTTCTAGAAGAGATTCTTGCAGGGGCTTATATTCTTCAGAGGCCCAAGCAACTCTGTGGCTCATTAGAATGTTACTTTGTTACTTCTCCCTGAGCACAACTAGAAAGCAGAAGCCCACTTTTGTTAATGGTATTCTTTCACTCCTTACTCCACAACCCTTGGTTTTACAGAGAAATTAGCCTTCAAATTACCTGTCTGCTTTCAGGTAATCTCCCAAAACTGCCTCACATCAGGAAAGATATTTCAGCAGTTGGAGCCTGAAAAGGAGTTGCCAGATCCCTTCTCTCATCTCAACTCCTTCTAGGCACCACCTCCCTTTTCCTCTTTTCTTAAAGCCTCTGCTCATCTCCAGCACAGGGCACTTGGGATTCAAATTTACAATATGGCATTCATCCGTCATCATGTGTCTCAAAAGCTAGACAGAAACACCTGAATTGAAGCCTGCAGCCATTCAGTCCAGAGAGTCTTGCTCCTCTCAAGCTTCCAGTCATTGCAAATAAGACACAGCAAGAGTAAGGGTCAATTACCTTGGAGCTCTCATAGCATTTTGTAATCATTAGTGTACATCTGTCCTCACCAGTCTCCCACCCCCAAAATCTTGAGCTGTACAGTATTTTAAAGAAGGACCTAAATCTTATTCTTTAATCTCGATGTTGGTACAAAGCTGAAGACACATTAGACATAGCCATTAAAGGAAATACATGAAGTGGACAATGATTGGTTTATCCAGCTTTGAACCTGACTAGACATGCACCCCTACACAAGTCATAGCACTTCTCTGGGACTCAGTTCCCCACCTGAACTTCCAAAGGCTCCTCCTAGCAATTTCTAGTCTAAAATGTGATGGCAATTTAAGAAGCAAAACAGATGAACCTAGGACAAGGGAAGGAAAAATAAGATAAAAACAGAGAAGAAGGCAAACCGTAAGAGACTCTTAAATACAGAGACCAAACTGAGGGTTGCTGGAGGGGTGTTGGGTGGGAGGATGGGCTAAATCAGTGATGGGCATTAATGAGGGCACTTGTTGGGATGAGCACTGGGTGTTATATGTAAGTGAATCATCAAATTCTACTCCTGAAAATACATTGCAATCCAGGCCTATCTCAAGAAACAAGAAAAATCCCAAATACAAAATCTAACAGCACACCTAAAGGAAATAGAAGCAGAACAGCAAAGGCAGCCTAAACCCAGCAGAAGAAGAGAAATAATAAAGATCAGAGCAGAAATAAACAATATAGAATCTAAAAAAACTGTAGAGCAGATCAACGAAACCAAGAGTTGGTTTTTTGAAAAAATTAACAAAATTGACAAACCTCTAGCCAGGCTTCTCAAAAAGAAAAGGGAGATGACCCAAATAGATAAAATCATGAATGAAAATGGAATTATTACAACCAATCCCTCAGAGATACAAACAATTATCAGGGAATACTATGAAAAATTATATGCCAACAAATTGGACAACCTGGAAGAAATGGACAAATTCCTAAACACCCACACTCTTCCAAAACTCAATCAGGAGGAAATAGAAAGCTTGAACAGACCCATAACCAGCGAAGAAATTGAATCGGTTATCAAAAATCTCCCAACAAATAACAGTCCAGGACCAGATGGCCTCCCAGGGGAGTTCTACCAGACGTTTAAAGCAGAGATAATACCTATCCTTCTCAAGCTATTCCAAGAAATAGAAAGGGAAGGAAAACTTCCAGACTCATTCTATGAAGCCAGTATTACTTTGATTCCTAAACCAGACAGAGACCCAGTAAAAAAAGAGAACTACAGGCCAATATCCCTGATGAATATGGATGCAAAAATTCTCAATAAGATACTAGCAAATCGAATTCAACAGCATATAAAAAGAATTATTCACCATGATCAAGTGGGATTCATTCCTGGGATGCAGGGCTGGTTCAACATTCGCAAATCAATCAACATGATACATCACGTTAACAAAAAAAAAAAGAGAAGAACCATATGATCCTGTCAATCGATGCAGAAAAGGCCTTTGACAAAATCCAGCACCCTTTCTTAATAAAAACCCTTGAGAAAGTTGGGATAGAAGGAACATACTTAAAGATCATAAAAGCCATTTATGAAAAGCCCACAGCTAACATCATCCTCAACGGGGAAAAACTGAGAGCTTTTTCCCTGAGATCAGGAACACGACAGGGATGCCCACTCTCACCGCTGTTGTTTAACATAGTGCTGGAAGTTCTAGCTTCAGCAATCAGACAACAAAAGGAAATCAAAGGCATCAAAATTGGCAAAGATGAGGTCAAGCTTTCGCTTTTTGCAGATGACATGATATTATACATGGAAAATCCGATAGACTCCACCAAAAGTCTGCTAGAACTGATACATGAATTCAGCAAAGTCGCAGGATACAAAATCAATGTACAGAAATCAGTTGCATTCTTATACACTAACAATGAAGCAACAGAGACAAATAAAGAAACTGATCCCATTCACAATTGCACCAAGAAGCATAAAATACCTAGGAATAAATCTAACCAAAGATGTAAAAGATCTGTACGCTGAAAACTATAGAAAGCTTATGAAGGTAATTGAAGAAGATATAAAGAAATGGAAAGACATTCCCTGCTCATGGATTGGAAGAATAAATATTGTCAAAATGTCAATACTACCCAAAGCTATCTACACATTCAATGCAATCCCAATCAAAACTGCACCAGCATTCTTCTCGAAACTAGAACAAGCAATCCTAAAATTCATATGGAACCACAAAAGGCCCCGAATAGCCAAAGTAATTTTGAAGAAGACGACCAAAGCAGGAGGCATCACAATCCCAGACTTTAGCCTCTACTACAAAGCTGTCATCATCAAGACAGCATGGTATTGGCACAAAAACAGACACATAGACCAATGGAATAGAATAGAAACCCCAGAACTAGACCCACAAACGTATGGCCAACTCATCTTTGACAAAGCAGGAAAGAACATCCAATGGAAAAAAGACAGTCTCTTTAACAAATGGTGCTGGGAGAACTGGACAGCAACATGCAGAAGGTTGAAACTAGACCACTTTCTCACACCATTCACAAAAATAAACTCAAAATGGATAAAGGACCTGAATGTGAGACAGGAAACCATCAAAACCTTAGAGGAGAAAGCAGGAAAAGACCTCTCTGACCTCAGCCGTAGCAATCTCTTACTCGACACATCCCCAAAGGCAAGGGAATTAAAAGCAAAAGTGAATTACTGGGACCTTATGAAGATAAAAAGCTTCTGCACAGCAAAGGAAACAACCAACAAAACGAAAAGGCAACCAACGGAATGGGAAAAGATATTTGCAAATGACATATCGGACAAAGGGCTAATATCCAAAATCTATAAAGAGCTCACCAAACTCCACCCCCGAAAAACAAATAACCCAGTGGAGAAATGGGCAGAAAACATGAATAGACACTTCTCTAAAGAAGACATCCGGATGGCCAACAGGCACATGAAAAGATGTTCAACGTCGCTCCTTATCAGGGAAATACAAATCAAAACCACACTCCGGTATCACCTCACGCCAGTCAGAGTGGCCAAAATGAACAAATCAGGAGACTATAGATGCTGGAGAGGATGTGGAGAAACGGGAACCCTCTTGCACTGTTGGTGGGAATGCAAATTGGTGCAGCCGCTCTGGAAAGCAGTGTGGAGGTTCCTCAGAAAATTAAAAATAGACCTACCCTATGACCCAGCAATAGCACTGCTAGGAATTTATCCAAGGGATACAGGAGTACTGATGCATAGGGGCACCTGTACCCCAATGTTTATAGCAGCACTCTCAACAATAGCCAAATTATGGAAAGAGCCTAAATGTCCATCAACTGATGAATGGATAAAGAAATTGTGGTTTATATACACAATGGAATACTACGTGGCAATGAGAAAAAATGAAATATGGCCTTTTGTAGCAACGTGGATGGAACTGGAGAGTGTGATGCTAAGTGAAATAAGCCATACAGAGAAAGACAGATCCCATATGGTTTCACTCTTATGTGGATCCTGAGAAAGGTAACAGAAACCCATGGGGGAGGGGAAGAAAAAAAAAAAAAAAAAAAGAGGTTAGAGTGGGAGAGAGCCAAAGCATAAGAGACTGTTAAAAACTGAGAACAAACTGAGGGTTGATGGGGGGTGGGAGGGAGGGTAGGGTGGGTGATGGGTATTGAGGAGGGCACCTTTTGGGATGAGCACTGGGTGTTGTATGGAAACCAATTTGCCAGTAAATTTCATATATTAAAAAAATAAATAAATAAATAAACATAAAAAAAAATAAAAAATAAAAAAATATAAAAAAAAATTCTACTCCTGAAATCATTAGTGCACTATGTTAACTTAGATTTAAATAAAATTTAAAAAATAAAATAATTTTAAAAAATGCTTTAGGGATCTTGCCTCAACACCCGGGTTCCTAGCAGGCTACTTGTATTGATTAAAAGAAAGGAAAAAGCACGGGAAAAACAAGTCCTAAACTGTTTCCTTGCTTCAAGGGACTCGGGCCGCTGGGGACCACTCACCGTCCTTAAACCAGGGCGACATGTAGCTCAGGATATAGGTAGGGTCCAGAATCTTGATGACATAGTCCTGGAAAGCGCGCAGATTCCTCCTCTCCTCCGCCGTCATCCCGGTGGCTCAGCTCCCCGCGAGGTCCTACCTCACCGGTGCCCCACTCCCTTTAAAGCCCAGCGGCCGGCCAGGAGGGATTTTCTGAGAGGGTGTACTGGCCCAGCGGAGAGGCGGAGCCGCCGGGGAACCTAAACTGCAGAAGGGAAATGGAAACCGAAACCACAACTAGCGGCGAACGGGCCAGGGCTTGGCGGCTCGCGGAAGCTGGGCTGCCCCAGGTCCCCGCCTCCCTGACCGCATTTTCCTGACGTTAGCCAACCTGCAAGTGCTCGCTCGCCCAGAGGGACGGAGGAGGATCCCTGGGAACTCTTTTTTTTTTTTTTTTCATTTTTCTTTTATAGCAGTAAAGTTTAGATTCAATAAATGCACAAATTTTAAATGTATGATTCACTGAGTTTTGGAAAATGTGTATGAGTGTTAACTGCTTCCCCCAGGTTGTGTAGGTCCTACCTGCATGTTTAACCTAACACGTATCTCCCACCTGTTTCCCAAACTGTATGTACTATTTTGCATTCCCACCAGTAGAGTCAGAGAGCTCCAGTGGCTACACATGGGTCAATTTGCCATCTTGGTCAATGTGAAATAGTGTATTATTGTAGTTTTAACTCCTCAAATAGTTAATGATGTGAGCACATTTGCATGTACCTGTTGGCCATTTACATATCTTCCTTTGTGAGGCATTTCTTTCCATCCTTTGCCTGATTGGGTTTTCTTTGTATTATGAACTTATAAGTTATTTATTCTAGATATAAGCCCATTGTCAAATATATGTACTTCAAATATTTTCTCCTAGTCTGTGACTTACCATTTCATTTTCTTAAAGGTGTCTTTCAAGCAAATGTGAAATA